>NW_009600953.1:98316-100768 GCF_000690535.1 Cariama cristata
GGCGGGGGAGGAGACAAGTCACATTTCCAATAGAAAACCTAACAGTGACATTAAACTGCGACCAGTCATTTAAACAATTGGGCTGGACTATCCATGGAGCAAGACTCTGCAGATTAGTAAAAGCAGGGACATATCCATATGAAGCCTCCTCCACGCTTTTACATTCTTACTTATATTCTCAGTTTTGAAAAAGCAAAACATCTGTGGGAGCTAAGGAAAGGGTATAGACTGTTTATGTCATGACTGTTTATATACAAAGATTGGTATCTGTATTACTTACACCTACAAGTAAATTTTAAGTAACTATAAGCACAACTTTAAAGCATATTCAAAGCTCTTCTTTTTAAGCCCTTTATCAATAACTGATTACAAAAAGAAAATACCAACAAGTTCTTTCATTTCTGGAGGGAGACCAAACCAAATGGATTAAGTACAGGACACACCAGAACAGAATGAGAGATAATTATAACATGACACAAAGATATTAACAGATAAATAAATTACAGTTCCTTTTGTAGCACTGTGCATCTCTGTGGTAACTGGAGAGATGATAATGATCTAGTCAAATACAGCTTTCTACTGCTACAAGCATAAATAAATCAATCTGAACCAGAAAACATGCACATGTTGAAATGTAAAGAACAGGAAAATATTTTCCATAGCTCCTTGTGTCTATACATTTCTCACCATCTGGAAAACGTTAGGTCTGGCATTTATTCAGGCTATACAATCTGCATTATTTATAAAGGAACCTTCTTAACAAAGAGACCGGTTTGTGCTTTAAAGTTTTACATAAATTAACAATACTGGCTGCTATATTAGGGTAATAAATGGAATGTTCATTTCCTTTAACTTAAATGTATGTTACAATGCATTTTATAGGAAACACACTAAAAATTAAGCAATGAAAATATTCTCCAAAACACACCGTACATGCCTGCTCAGAACATGCCACTATGGAGAAACACTTGGACAAATCACATGAACTTTCACAAAATGGATCATGGAGGTTAAGCCTTTTCTGTACAAATTGAAACTTAGGCAGTGACCAGCTTGAGTGGAAGCAATTTTTTCAAACTTTATAGAGCAGTTCCTCTAGATTGCAGAACAGCTACAAAAGGTGCTAGTGTTAACGGCTCCTGAGCTACAGATTGCTTAAACATAAGAACAAGAAGGATGATTCCACCCTGTAACAGCTAAGACAAGGTGCACCAGTAGTTTGATGATACAACCAAATCTGGAGAACAAACCTACCAGTCGAATGTACTGCTGATACAGCAAGGCTCACCATATGTGCAAGTTGCCTCTTTGTAGCTTTCTGTATATTGTTCACAAAACGCAGTTTTTTGTGTATCGAATGAAATAAAAAGACCCTAGAAAATACATTCAGCCTCTGTGACCCTGGTTTAATTTCCTTTGAGAAACCGACCTACTCTAAGGCCCCCACTGCTGCCACATCTGAAATGGAGACCTGCTTCACTGCAGTAAGAAAAAGCCACACCAAAACTCTGAGATCCTCTATTCTGTAGCAGTAATTTCATTTTACTATACACTTGTTTAGTGAAAATACACCAGCTGAAAACTGGAGTGACAAAGCAGAGAGGTAGGCCCATAGGCAAAAAAAAAAGGAAAGAAGAATTTGAAAATCACAAAACCAATCACCCAACAGAAGTCAGGAAATATTGTTTCAGCATTACGAGAGAGCTTAGACTCACATATAGGCATCTGTCTAATGTGGAGCACTTCAAAGTAGCAGAAGAAACACCTTGAAAACCACAATAACTTTGTTAATTAATCCTCTGATATCCTTTATCACAGAATAGTATGAAAAAATCTCAGCTAGCACTCACTAAAAGACAAAATGACCTTTCAGAAAATAAGTGATTGAAATCTTCAAATTGCTAACAGGGTGACTTTAGATAAGCTCTATAATCAAACAGAAAACTCTGTGACATGGATGAAACAGTTGAAAAAAAAGGGAGGGAAAATGTTTTCAGGCAGAGTTGGGAAGCTTCTAAAAGGTTCCATGAAAGACAGACATTAAAGTAGTATAATAACTATGTTAAAAACAACATATCAAAATACATCAAAAATACTATAGGAGTCATTGAGCAGTCAAGTGTACAAATACCAAATTTATACTTGCTCAGTCCATAAAAATACTACTACTGCTACCTCCTGAGGTGTTATCGTGAGGTTTCAGGTGGTTTTTGAAGTCCCAACTCCAGCTTCTGGCATCTATCAATAATATGAGAACATGAACTACCTGGAATTAAGGGGATAGAGAAAAGAAGTTTTGTTTCTCTGGTTGTGAAATAAAGGTAACCTAAGGCTTATTCTGGGCACCTGAATCACAGTTTCCAATATAGAAGGTCGGTGTATTCCTGACCAATGTCAAGAGTTAGTACGGTCCCACTCTGCAAGCACAGTATGTAGTTCTCATTTCCTGCTG
>NW_009600953.1:100799-137624 GCF_000690535.1 Cariama cristata
AAGTAATGTATAGAATTCAGTGACTCGTGACATTGTCCTTTGGAAAAATACAAGCAGTAAGCAAGCATTGCAGGTTGTTTTGCGTTGAAGACTAAGTTAATATCTTGATATGTTTTGGGAGAAGAAGAAAACAATTCTAATAGAATTAAAGAAGAATTTATTGGTGAGAATAAGAAAATGAAAGTTTTCACTGCAGAAATATAGGTCTTTTTCTGCTTAGTATAAACTACTGTCCCATTGTCAGTTCCTTTCAAAGTAATTCCACTACAAAAAAGGTACAGTCATTATTTTAGAATTCTAGTTAAGAGCAGATGAATTCAAGATAAATATACTTATCACTTATTACTCAAAGTACATTAGATAAGCTTCCTCTGCCTTACAGCTGCCTGAGCCTAATGACACTGGTGTGCCTACGACAGCACATTAGTTTGAAAGAAGAAACCGAATACCCTGGTTGGCCCTCCTTATTTCTTTCTAGTTTGCTGCACTGAGAGGTTTTAGAGCAAAAAAAACCTAGATTCTTTTTGTATGAAACTAAACCAGAGGATATGTTCCAGGAATACAATGACGATGATCTTGCCACAAACTGGCAGTCAGTCCACGGGACCAAACTAGAACAAGCCCAGAGTCACTTCCCCCTAAATGCACATAATGAGGACATTGGACTCAGCTCATCGGATTTTTAGCACCAACTGCTTCACTGCACAAATCCACTCCCATCAGGCTGCTAGTGTAAACAGACAAATTGGCCAAAGAACACAAAACCTAGAGAGATGGTAAATGATATACAACATTGAAATTGTCAAACTGTTTCTACTGAGTCCTCCCTTAATGATGGTGATCCAAGATATTAGAACAGTACTGCTCCAGGTTCTGCCTTTTTTCATACGACGTGCCCGCTTGAATGAAACAGTCATTTTGGCTTCGTTTGTTAAACAGCAAGATTGAATCTCTGTCACGTGGTTTTATCACTTGGTATTTACTACTTGGGTTGCACAAATAGTGTTTGGCATTTTGCCACGACAGAAGGGTAAAGATACAGATTGGTGCAGTGTCAAGGCTAAAAGGGAACAATTTGTTAATGGCTGATAGAGGTTAAGAGGGACTACCTTCCTCAGAAGTGGTGCATATATTGTTTGAGAACACATAAATACAAGAAAACTATCAGGTGAAGACACTTCAATTAGAATTACAGTTCTCAGGTTTTCTAATCTCCACTATTGCTATTTGGAACAATATTCTAAAAAATATACAAGAATAACCTTTGTAACATATAAGAAAATTATCAGCACACTTATTAATCAATTTTACGATAGCATTGAGAAGCTTGACTACTTAGCTCCTACGTAGTTGGTGCCTCCTGAGTGATTAAACAGGGATACAAATTTTGTAGAGATAATGCTTGAGTCATTACTATTTGCTTTGGTCATCTTTTGCACTATTTCAGTCAGTGGGCACATTCTAATCTTTCTGTATTTGCCTGCACATTTCTCCAAGTGAAAAAGAAATCTAAATCTTTTAAGCTGGAATTTTTCCTGCCTCAGCCTCAATATTTGTCCTTTATCTCAAATCAGTACAGTTATTCTTTCGATTATGTGAACAAGAACAGGGCAAAATTCTCCATTTATACTGTCATTTGAAGTTTATGTTCACATACAGAGCAGTAAGAAAATTCAACACTTCTTGTATCATCCACCCCTTTAAATCAAAACTTCAACTACATCTGAAGACAATCTATGTTAGGATGTGTGATAAAGCTCTTCTGCACGCTCACAAAGGAGCACAGACAGATATTGGAAGGGGGAAGTCCAACTAACATCCTGCTCTAGCTTCTCCCAGGCCCATCACAGGTGCCATCAGCCCATCTCCACAAGCACAGGGACACAAGGGCAGGAGGAACCCATATCAAGGACTCCGAGGAAGAGACACCCTCTTCCAGCCCCTGCAGGGCTCTCCTAGGGGAGTCTCAGTCCCAGTGTCCAGGCATGAAACCCGTCATGATGAGTCAATTCTGGAGCATCTGTTGGACTGCTGGGGTTTGTTGCCTAGGAGTCTGGAACACAATATGGGACAGAGGGGAAGAGTATTTTGGGATTGCACAGGACTTATGAGACGTTTAAGGAAGGAACTAAAGGCAGGGAAAAAAAAATGGATCTAGGTGATTTGGGGAGGAACAAGTGTCAGAAAATAGAGGGATCGAGGGATCAAAAGGGTTGGACACAAATAACAGCTTGCTGGTTAGTACGATTGGTGGTGTCCTGCACCTGATCAGTGTAGTCTGTTGCATCTTTTTATTAATTTCCTTTCTAACTCTTTTTCTGGGTGAAAAAGTCTTCATTCTCTGTGTGTGCATGCATGTGTGGGTATGGGGTCTGAGTGCCAGCCACTGGACTGGGACCTAGTTGGGGTCCTGCATGATAGCAACTGAAGAGACTGGAGGCAGTGAAATTGTCAGCGAGTGGAGTGGGAGCAGGGGTCAGAGGCCCACATCTCTAAGCACAAAGTGACATGAGCAGCTGACTGTTGGAGGGGCCACAGGAGCCCCGGCCAGCTGCCAGAGACACCATGGGGTACGGGTGTCTCTAGGGGCAAGACCCGCTGGGGTGTACGTGTGTCTGTAAGGGCGAGGCAGCTCTGCGTGTGCCTGAGATGGTCTGTATCAGCAGCTGGAGCAGGGCTGCAGCCTTAGTAGCTCATATGTCCAGGTGCCATCGACTGGGAAGACTGGGATCCAAGGGTAGCTGCTGAGCAGATGGAGTGTGGGAACCCAGCTGCTGGAAGCATCCACCTTGTACATATGCATACACATATATATTTCCATTCGTGGACACCCATCCTGCTTAGCCAGAGAGGAGAGCAAAATGAGACTGCTGGTGCTGTCTGTGTTTGTGTGACTGTTCTGTGTGCCTGGGTTATCTGTGCAGCATATATACCATATGGTGTATATGGTATATACATGGTGTGTATATATATATATACACACACATGTATCTATATGGTATATACATGGGCGCTCTGTGTGTGTGCTGACTGGGAACACAAGCTCAGCCTCGCCACTGGTTGGACCTAGGGCCAAGCACCTGCAGCAGCCTTACCTACATTGAGCTGCCAGATCTGGCCCGGTTCCCCTAACAGTCCTGTGTTGTCATGATGTTACAATGATAAGTCAAAAGCATTCAGAATAAAGCTTCTGTCTTATTTTCATTTGAGTGACATTAGATTTACCCAGTTCAGGGCATGATCTCTAAATTCCAACACCTATCACTTAGAAAATAGTTGAACAATTTTACTTTGATTTTCTGCGTCACAACATAACTAGGGGATGAAACCAAATCAAAACAGCAACAAATAAACAATTCAATACTTGTAAAGTTTGGTAAACTAAAAATATCTGGAATAGCCAGAAAAAAAGTGAGAGAGGGTAGAAGACTCACAGTAAAAAACAGGTTGGAGCAGACCTCCAGGAATCATCCGATTAAACTGCATGCTCAATTCAGGGACAGCTTCAGAAACAGATCAGGTGAAGTTTTTTAAATCTCCAGGGCTGGAAAATCAAAAGAGAAGATGGAATAGGAAAGAGAAAACAAGGAGCCAGAGACCTAGAAGTCTTGGCAATGGGGAAAAAATAAGAGGAGAAGACAAAGGCAGGCATACATTGGAGGTACAAGAAACCTGAGTTATGTAAGGAAGTTGAGACTGGCATGTTGGAGAGACTGAGAAAGAACTGAATCATCACTTGGAGTAGGAGACCAGATTAGTTTTTTGAAGTAGCCAAGGGACAGTCAGAAAAACAAAAAGGGGTTACCAAGGTGCGAAATTTGGATGGAAAAGAAGGGATGTCAGAGAGGAAGGTAAAGACAAACTGTCAGAATCAGAAAATAACTTAAGATTTGAAGAAGAGCAGCTAGAAAAAAGAAAGACAAGGAATCAAAAATCAGCTCCAAGGTTTTGGGTCCCTGTTGGGTGCATAGTTTGGCTGGAGAAAGGAAGAAAAAGGATAAGGAAAAAATTACCCTTTCTTCTAAGAGAGAAGCTGAGCAACAAAGTAAGTGTTAAAGAAAAGCAATTAAAAAACCAATGCCTTCTGGGCTTAGTTTATATTTGTTCATTTTGTTTAAAGTTCCCAGCACAACACTTTTATAGTTAAGCAAATTTAATACCAGTAGAAGATACCGGATTGAATTGAAAGTGCAGGATACAAGCTACTAAATCATATCAGATTACTATTAAGTAGTAAGTAGTACATCATTTATGCTGCTGGAGAAAGTTACTTGATGTGGTTTGTCCAGTACTTGTAAGGAATTAGCTTTTAAATGGGAAATGCAAATGGATAGTGTTTCATTTGCTTGTTCTCAAGAAACTAAATAGGAAATCCTCAGGAGGTCCTGCTGAGTTTATTTTTATGTTCAATTTAAATATGCCTAAAATCAATAATTAATTTGTAAAATTTATAATTTCAGGAAATTTCCAAATCCTTTCTAACGTATCTTTTCTTACAAACTCGAGACATGTATTTTAATAAAGATAATGTTCCTGCAAAAGCAAGGAAAGATGTAGTAATATAATAATTAAAAAGTAAATAAATGTGCTGTTTTAAACGTATGCCCAGCCTTTGATAGAACTGATTTGATTTTTCACATGCAAGTATATAAATGGAGTGCACCTACCAGAATATTAGTACTTTTCTATGAATGGGTATTTCAGACTGCATAATGCAGATTTGAGTTGTTAATTAATTGAAGTTATTTGAATTAATTGTTCACACTACTTAATTGGCTTCTGCACTATTTTTCTATTGCACCAGTATACGATATTTATGTCACTGTAAGAAGTGGCATATGGTACTGTGGTATATGTTAATGATCATAGGGCCTGATTCATCTGATAAGTCCCAGTTTTTGAAATCTCTTATTGAAGTCACTAAATACTCTGCAGAATAATTTTAAAAAAAAAAAAAAGCAGAGGGGAAATGTGAGCTGGCACGTACATGTATCTCAGCATCTTCCAGCCTCCGTAATAGAGATCAGTGGTCCCCTTTGGCCTTAAAACCCGTCAAAAACATTCACACATTGCCAGTCTTGATAATCTTTTCAGAGAATTATATTATTTTGGGGTTTTTCACTTGTTTGATATTTTCTTCTGAAATAATTTGATTGTCACTAAGTGTATGATGACCCTTTTTCAGGTTGAATCACTGTATTCACTGCGTCATTTTGAACACAGGTTGCCTGAATGGTAGCACCTATCTAAGACCTACCACTGTCAGACAGTATTGTCATCAGATGCATCGTTGTTATTCTATTAACGTAAAGAGAATTCTATAAAAAAACCTCACCATGCTAAATTATTATACTGGCTCCCTATTCCTTCATAGAGGCCTAGGACTTTTTAAATAATAACTTTATATGATGGGCTATTTCCCACTTCATTTGAAGAGAACAAAGTGTGTCAAAGCTGTGGTAAACTTTGAAGTACCAAAGTGCCACCCTGCAGATAACAATTTCTATGTGAACAGCTGTGACTCGAGTCTGATTTGGGAAACACATGCATGATGATTCAGATCATGGATTTCTGGTAAAGAATAGTTTGTGCAGCACAAGAAAGAATAATATCAAACTTGCTAAAAGGAACTGGATGTCACATGACATTACATACCTTGATATGCCTTGATTTCCTGCTGGATGTCTTGCTTTAAAGAGCAGTATTTGCCAGTGATTTAGGGGCACTCTAAGAGATCAAGAATGTTATAGGGGTAAGATGCTCTAGTCACAGCTATTATTCTGATTTTGGGGAGGAAAGAAGTGAGGTAAAATGATCACTTCCAGGTTCTGTGGAACTAGAATGTATCTGGAAAGGATTGTTTCATGGTTACACTGGATTTTGGGCAGTCTGCCCTGGAAGAAACATGAAAAGCTGTCATATACTCACAGGATATGGTTAGTGAACACATGATCTAAAATACCGAGCACGTACATGGCAAAAGCTCCTTTGCAGGGTTTCTTATTGCCACTTCTCTCCACGTATCACCTTCACCCTTGTCTTCTGCAAGCCAGCACTCTATGGCGAGACAAATCTCCCCATCAGAAAGAGGGACTACTCTTTCAAGTCTGACTTCCTCCAGGTACCAACTGGGATCATTTCCAGTGTTGTCATGGCCAATGCGGATTTTATATAGCTGCCCAAGATCTCTGAGATTAATCTGTAATGAAAAAAAAAATCTGGATTATAATAACAAAGTATAATGTTGTCTCTTAGCAGTCCTTCTTATACTGAGCCTGCAAGCTAAATGTGCGGCTAATGTAACCTTTTTTAGGGTTTTTTTAGAAAATGAAGCCTTAATATATAATGAATTCCAGAGCAATTGAGCAAAAGCATATGGAGTAGTTTGCAAGCATAATTTTATTGACTTCAGTACTATATTTTTTAACGTGACTAAAGGGGTCAAAAAACTCAGTCTGTTTTTAGACCTCAACTGAATTAAGTTTGTAGTGTTATAATGTAAATCTCTATTTCTAGACAAGTACTTTAACAAGCAGAAGTACCTTCAGTCATCGCTGCATTAAAGAATATATTTTGCAGTCCGTAGACATTACGATCAGCAGAGCCCTATTAACTATTCCTACCACTTATCAGTCTGTTACGGCCTGCTTTTCTCTTTGTCTGTTTTTCTGTGCATTGGTGTCAGGGTTAACTGTTTCTCTAAGTGCTGACGCCACACTGCAGCAAATTTAAACAAAACATGACTACGTCACATTGAATACTGCAACCCTGAAATAAAAGCCACTTTGTTTTGGGCTGCAGAAGTTTTTTACGCACTACTGATGCAGGAACCTAAGCACAAAAGCAGGGTTCAGTGATGTGTTTGAAAGCTCATAGCATTGGGGAAAAAAAAAAAATCAGAGAAAAAATGAACAAAACCCAGTTCTTTCTTTTACCGTTATACCAAAATCGTACTGTTTAGCATCAAAACAAAAAGCAAACAAATAAAAATCAGATTGATAAATAATTAACACCAACATTGCCCCTGGTAGTTCGAATCACCAAAAAGGATGAACTAATATTTGTGATGGAGGGTCCATTGCGTTGTTCCGGAAGGTAAGACTAGTAAGTCTGACCCAGAGTGAGAGGAAGGCTACAAGGTAACGTTCCTTTTCTCTATGGAGATGAGAAACATCAGAGACACTACAAACACATCCCTTTCACTCTTTTGTTGAAATGTTTTTCTAGGCAATGACACAGGCTAGTGTAATGTTGACTTTCCTTGGTCATGAGAACTGTCACAAAAGAGTCTTGCAGCCCTAATTGATCACCATCTCTTTGCATCCCTGAGGCAAGCCTGGCACAACTCAGTCTCATAGGATGATATCATGACACACATTAGTGGTATAAAGTCAGAATAGAGTCACACTTACGGCCAAAGTAGTAGGTTTTCCTGTATTAACACAATATGTCAGAGGTGCTAACCGAAGGTATAGTTATGACATTAACTCAATAAAACCATGTACATGAAAAATATGCTGCTAATACTCACAGCAGAACTACAGCAGCAGCTAAAAAGCTCTCTGAAACTAACCACAAACAGAGCCAGGACATAGGGTAAGTTGCCATAATAACTCTGTTACTCAGCTACAAAGCAGAGACCTCTGCAGTGGGCAAGTGACTGCTAAGGTTGCCTTGCAAATAAATATAACAATATGTTCGAACTCTCACCCTCTATGGTGAACTAAATAAAGTATAGTATTGCCAAACAACAAAGGTGTTGCTCGCCTGAGGTCTAGGCACTGGCTGCTATTTGTGGTGCAGAAGTGTTAAAGGGCAATTTAATAAATTAAACATTGAAACCTTGTGACCTCATGTCCATGATCAAATTCTGGCATAACCCCTGTTGAAAGAGGAGGATCATAGCCATCTTTGCATACAGAATTCACCACCATGACTCTCCGTCATGATGAGGAAACTCTATGGAAGACGTTCTTTTGTCTTCTGAAGCACCTAATCAGTCATTTGGCTGTGAAGCAAACTGAAATACTATTGATAAAAAAAATCCTGTATATCTACAGTGGGTATCACATGAGTTGGCTGAAAAGTGAAGCCATAACTTTCTTAATTATATTAATTTTATTTATCATATTATGCTAACGTGCATTTTTTTCAGAAGGAAGTCTAAGATGGGAGATATGTTTCCAGGTGAAACTGCAAAGGGATTCAACATTGTATCATAGAATTATAGACTCATAAAATAGTTTGAGTTGGAAGGCACCTTTAGGGGTGGTCTAGTCCAACCCCCCTGCAATGAGCAGGGACATCTTCAACTCGATCAGGTTGCTCAGAGCCCCATCTAACCTGGCCTTGAATATTTCCAGTGACGGGGCATCTACCACCTCTCTGGGCAACCTGTGCCAGTGTTTCACCACTCTCATTGTGAAAAATTTCTTCCTTATATCTACTCTGAACTGACCCTCTTTTAGTTTAAAAGCATTACCCCTTGCCCTATTGCAACAGGCCTTGCTAAGAAGTTTGTTCTCATCTTTCTTATAAGCCCCCTTTAAGTACCGAAAGGCCGCAATAACGTCTCCCCGGACCCTTCTCTTCTCCAGGATGAACAACCCCAACTCTCTCAGCCTGTCCTCACAGGAGAGGTGCTCCAGTCCTCGGATCATTTTTGTTGCCCTCCTCGACCTGCTCCAACAGGTCCATGTCTTTCCCGTGCTGAAAACTCCAGAGCGCATGGGGTCTACCAGAGCAGAGTAGAGGGGCAGAACCAGTTCCCCCGACCTCCTGGCCACATCGTAGCTGATGTCTGGCAGATCACTGGTAGAACTGGAGAGAAGAGCTCACGAAAACGAGTAGAGGTAGGATAGCTGACAGAGAAAGAAAAAAAAAAAAAAGAAAAAACCCAACAACAACAAAGGTAGTAACTTGAAAAAGAAGGAAGGAGAGAGAAATGATGAAACCCATTCATCACCATATCACCACACAGGGACTTCCTGTTGCTGGATAAGCAACAGCAATCCATCAAACCTAATCAAATGGAGTTTCAAGAACAATCAGTACAGAACAGAAAGCTCTGTCCGGACCATTAAGTTTCTCCAGGAGATGCTCCTAGTTGCAAGCATTTCAATGGGATTCACTAAAGTCCTGTTTAGCATCTCTAAACATTCTTGCGTTTTTGTCTTTCTATACTTCCTATCCTTCCCTAACATTCACACTCTAAAAGAGGACACAATATAACAAAAATAAGGAAGTTATGCCCATGCACTGAGCGGGAATTTGTCCAAAGTGTTAAGTCAAATGTGTTTGCTTGCTTTCGACTACAGGGAAGAAGAGTATAAAGCATGCCTGTCTACTAGACTCACAAATTATGAGTTTTTTGGATGGTAAGCTGTGCAGGACATACAGGTAATGGCATATTTCTGAGACTGAAATATCTCAAAACCAATTAAAACCAGAGAACACTCCCAAACTAATAAGACACTTAATACTTCTGTTTGACTAATTGTTTATGGGTGTTCTTGGGGAAAAAAAAAAAATCATGTTTATTCTTGGGTGGAAATTAAGGCAAGAATGTCAAGATTTGCAGAGAGCAAATCAAATGTATATGATGTTCTGGAAGACATATAATACAATTACAAATTTAGTTTCAGCTCCTGTTGTAGTTTTGGGGGTTGGAACAATTCCTCTTGCTGTCAAATCAGGTATCACATTGGTCTCTCAGCGGTACTGACTTGGTAACATATTACTTTCTTCCAATTGGAATCGTGTCAAATATATGTCTTTTTTACTCTCGTAAGTGAAATGCAGATGAAAATACTCTTATAACACTGTAGAGCTAACGACATTCTTTTCTCAACATAAACACTTTATCTTGAGGTTCCTCCTTCATTTCCAATATTGACTAAATTGCCTTGAACTTCTGCATGACTTGAACACAACCTGGCATTTACAACTCTACTTTTGCAGCCAGAACATTCTATAAAAAGTTGTAGAGTAAAGTTGACTTTGTTGCCCCCGTAAACAATATGCTTACAAAAATCTTAGTCTAGCTGTTCTATATTCTGGCACCATGGCTGCAAAAGTAACATCCCCTTTTACAGGGAAACAGCCTTTCTGACAGAACTGCAATAAATGGCCGTGCAAAGAAGAAAGGATGGGTCCCAGGACTAAAGCATCACTCTGGAAATCAGACAACTAGATTCTATTTCTGCATCTGCTTTAGGCTTCCTAAGAAACATTACATAATTCACAAGTCCTCTTTACTTCACTTTCTCAACTGTACAACAAGGACGCTTCCATGTCTCTCACAGGGATACTGCAAAGCTCTCTTCATAAATTTTGAGATCCTCAGAAGAAGACACAAATCCAAAATTCTGTGTTTTTTCTAAAATTTTCCATTCATTTTGGGTTAGTTGCTATTTTTCCTTAACTCAACTGACAGATCAAAAATGATCAGCTGTAGTTCTCCTAGCTAACTTTGTAAAGCTAGTGGTTTTGCTCAAAGATAATGTGATCTCACTTACATTTACCTAGTCTTTCATATAATCATGCGATTTCTGTTGCCACTAGCGGAAGTTGTGCAGATAGAGTAAGGGAGGAATAGCAACAAGCCGCTCAGCAAATACGTTGTAAGTCTACTGAAGAACATGGTCAATATAACAGAGACGTTGCTCCACTACACTGTAATTGGCTGTTGCAGGTACTCAAACTTCCTAAACAACAAGGACACACAAAGATAGAAAATTGATGTATTTTGGGATAGGTCTACGCTGCCCTGAACAAACTTGCTAGAGTCCTAGCAAGCATACAACCGAGTGAGTCCCACAGTCCCTCAGAGCAGCCAGTCCTGCTTCTCAAGGCACACTGCTGCTGGTGCGCACCGAACAGCAGCGTTGCAGCAAAGGAGCAGCTTGAGGCTAATCTTTGCTGGCCTCTGCAACAGAGCATTGACAGAATCATCACATATCTAATCCTCAACCAAAGCACGTGGTCAAAGCATTGCGGAGGTTCAAATGTCTGTTTATTAAAAATATTTAAAATTGGTTTGCAAAGTTCCTTTTCTCCCTGTAAATTCTTCATCTTGATATGGTAGAGTTTGGACATTGATGGAAATCCAAAGTCATAAAATTTAAGAGATAACAGTTCAGGGGTGTGAAGCTGCCATTCTGATGTGGCTTACATCAGCTACATACAGAACACAAATAAGACCTACACTCCTGCAGCAGTAACAAACAAGGGCATGGAAACACAGGTATCTCTCTGAGATAAAGGAATCTAGGTATTGCGAACGCCAGATACACTGAGCTTCCTGGGGATTGCCTATTAGAGAGATCTTCTGACAAATGCTAACCTCATGCTCTTCCCAGCAGAAAGTTTAAAAAAACACTTGAATCATCACTTGCAGTTCGCTTGTTGGTTGACTGTGAAACTCCTGATGTGTCAACCAGTTTGCATCGGTTGATAATTCTGTGATAAGCTCTAAAAGGCACAGACCTCATACAGACCCTGCTTATGTGAGAGATTGCAGCACTGACTAACCTTAATAAGACCATTGCGAGTACAATGATAGTAGTAATTCTATTCTCTTTGTAGTATTTTTCTTCACTGTTACAGGCAAGAGTATCAACATTTAATATGTTTTATAGTATCAGTACCAATATTATCACTGAAAAAACTGCCCACCACTTTCAGAAGGGCCACATTTTCAGACAGAGATAGCTTTACCTCAGCCACATCCATATTCGAAATGTTAAACAAGTTAGCCTGTTAATCAATACAACTACATGCTTTGCTCATTGCTACTATTTATTTTTTGCACAAGCATAGGACTAAATCCTTTTCTTACCAAAGGCAATAGAAGCATTTTCATTAAACCACACACTAGAAAACTTGACCTTACATTTTGAAATTGAAGCCTAACAAAGCTCACATTTTACAATTTGTCTCTAAGCGTAAATTGAAATCCAGGTTTATCAGTAAGAAGCTCTTCCTAAAGAAGATGCAAGGACTAAATTTTAATCCCATTTCTAAATAAACTACGCAAATAGGTTTTTCAGTCTCTAGCATACCTATATTTTGAGCAGAGTCAATATGACCTATTTTCACATACTTAAGAAGTTTAACTAAGTGAGAAGTGAAGTACAAATTCCTTGGCTTAACAAGAGACTGTTCAGTGGACAGATACTTCAGCAAAAGGATGAAAAGAATATATGTAATGACTCCATTTCTCTTTTGTATAATGGAATAAGCAAAATAATGCCACTGTATTCCTGTTGTACAGAAAGTATCCTGCAATCTCTTTGAAATAAACTCAGGCTAGCATGAAAATCTTTTGGATAAGTCAACACTTTAGAAGCAGCTACACCAAAATCCCAATGTCTAACACAACAACTAGAGGCTATGCTTGCCAGACAGTTATTAATTTCATGTAAGGCCACCTCATTAACAAAGTTTCAGAGAAGTCACATGCAGCAGCTGGATTCCCAAAAGAAAGAGAAATCATTGACTGTATTAGTTTAACTTCTACCACATCTGCATATAATGAAGAAATCTTTGGAAGTAGATTTTTAAATTGTGAGCATGCAGCTGGTAAATGTTGCCAAAAATATCATAACTAATGTACCAGTAAAGTATCCAGCATCCACCCGTGCTGCTTGCATATTCCAGATGTCTGAATTCAGCCATTTTGTTAATTGTGGCCAACAAACTTGGCAGAGTTACAAACTAACTCAAGAATTAGAACATGTCACAAGTGCTCACACAGAAACTTTACAGTCTCATGAAAAAGGAGGATACAGACATGTAAGGAGTAAGATTAAAAGTCACACAAAAACCAGCATTATTTCTTCCCACTTTGTACTTGCTTCGGTCACAAAAATAAGCTGGGTAAACAAGTACTGCTCTTTGCACACTGACAGTTAAGCACTTTCTTTTCCAGTTCACTCAAGCTCTTTTCATCCTGTAGCTAGTCCAATATCAATACTTGCTCACTTGACCTTCCTATACAGGCTAACAATGTGCTACTATTCACTAAAACGGATGCCAATTATCTGTTACCAGGTTAATTAGAGACAGGAAACATCACATTGTTAAAAAAAATAACGGTACCAACAGACAGGTTGTTTTTTCCACCCTCAAGTAAGACAAATGGGAAAATCTTTTAAGAATAACATTAAAGCTCTGGAAGAATTTTTCTTTCACTGCGTGGTTAATTAAATTACGCCAACACCAGTATTTACGGTATCAGGGTGTCAGTTCTTGAGGGTTAGCACAAAACTCTCATGTTAAGAGAATGCAGCCACCTATATATCTGAGGTTTTTCTGAGTGATCTGCGGTTTTCCAATTGAGACTATGTGTATTTCACTGGATTTGAAACTTTCCACGGTGCTTCAGTGGGGAATTAAAACACTGCCTACCAGAGGATGTTAACTGGAATACAGCCTAGCACTGGCTGTAAGAAAGCTCTACAAAGGTCAGGCCATGCAAGAAGACTTAAGCTTTACTTAATCTTCATCATATGCATGTATATCATGCTAACAGAATGACGCTGTGGTCGGACAAGTGCACCTTATGCATGAAGTGATGCATGATAAGAAATTTTATGCTGTTGGGCACATAAAAGTGCTTCAAAGAGTCTGAAGACACATGAAGATTCATTTAAGAAAAGGTACAGAGTAGTCACCTCGGTCCACAACCTAGGAGTAGGACTAGATCTCTGATTTACTCTCTTTTTCACTGTTGATTCTATAATATCCTGGCAGACTAGGAACCAGCCTCTGCAATATATGTCTTCTGGTGGATTTACAGCGATATTTATCACTCAGGCATGAAGTCATCAGCTCTGAAAAAAAATTACATCTAACAGTGTCTTCTCTTACAATGTAGGTTACTGTGAGCACTTCAGACTTCAACTTTCTGCACTGCCTTCAAGGGACTAAAGGATTTTTTTTTAATATATCTTGCTGACAAAGAATGCCAACAGCCTTCAGACCTGCAGTAGGAAGCGTGTTGCCAGTAGATCAAGGGAGGTGATTATTTCCCCCTACTCAGCCCTGATTAGACACATCAGGAGTGCTGTGTTCAATTTTAGGTTCCCCAGTACAAGAGACATGGACACACTGGAAAGAATCCAACAAAAGGCCATGAATACGATTAAGGGACTGGAGCACTTCTCACGTGAGGAAATGCTGAGAGAGCTGGGACTGTTTAGCCTGAGGAGGAGAAGGGGCTCAGGGAAGGACCTTAACAGTGTGTGTAAATACCTGATGGGAGGGGCTAAAGACAGAGCCGGACTCATCTCAGTGCTATCCAGTGAACAGTCAAGAGGCAACGAGCACAAGTTGCAATACCATAAATTCTACTTAAATATATGTGAAAAAAAAATGGGTGAGTAGTCAAATGTTGGAACAGACTACCCAGAGAGGTTGTAGAGTGAGAGATATAGAGGCAACAAGCACAAGTTGCGATACCATAAATTCTACTTAAATATATGAGAAAAAAAAAAATGGGTGAGTAGTCAAATGTTGGAACAGACTACCCAGAGAGGTTGTAGAGTGAGAGATATTCAAAACCTAACTGGACAATGTCCTAAGCAACATATTCTAGCTGGTCCTGATTTGAGGAATGGGCTGGATTAGGAAAACTTCAGTGATGCCTTCTAACCTCAACTACTCTGTAATTCTGTAGCACTCAGTGCAATGGCATCACCTTATTGACATAACTGCCTCTAGGGTGAGAACCACATTCAGCATCGCTAGTACTAAGAAATCCCTGTAGTGCACGGTGAAAATAATTTTTGCAGGAGATAGAACTGTTAAAGAGCTTCCAAAGAGCTGACCATATAAAGTAAGGGCCATCAAAAACTTTATCACTATGTCATCTTCTGCTTCAATGCAAGATAAATTGATCTCATCTTGTTTAGTGTGAGGCCTGTACCGTACAAAGTGTCTGTTCTCTTTATTGAGTTGTACCAAGCCCAAATACAAAACAAATTTTAAGAGCAAGAGTGAGAGAATAAGCCACATACCACTCACTTCTGAAAAGTGCTCAGATACTGAGGTGGTAGGAGGCATAAGAATGTGAATAAAAAAAAAATGACTGAAGGGAAGGCAAGGCAAGAGCATGGTTTAGTAAAGGCAGAAATTGGATTTGGGCACTTGACATGGGAAGGTGGAGGAGCTCTTAACAGGGAGACCTTTAACAAAGGAAACCAGTGTCACAAAATTTCAGAAACAACCACCTGAAGCCTACCAGGGGGCTAAACGGACAGCATAACCCCGGAGAGAGGAGTGACTTAAGAGGTAGACAGGGGTTTTTGATATGTATTCATCTTGGATTTGTGTTGCCATCAGGTAGGAAAAAAAGAAGTTTTATAGATATACGGCTGAAAGGTTAAACCTGAAATTGAGTACATAAAGTTCTCTCAAGAAACTACCTTAAAAAGGAAAAATGTATATACATATATATACACTCCATACTGCAGAATTACTGAACAAGTAGCACCATGTTCACTCACTGATTTCTTGAAGATGAGATGAGTTGTGTTTTTTCTCCAAGATTGTTTGTGAGCTCTTTATGATCATTCTATGTTGTTTTCTTGGAACAAGCTAAATTTTGATTCATGCACAGCCCGTAGCTGATAGAGATTGTTTTATACACTTCTCCCTTTTATCTCAGTAAGGAATGAGGTTCATATTGTTATCATATCCATTTTGTAGACAGACAGACAGTTTCAAGTAGAGTTAAAGCCAGCAGTATGACTGTTCTGTGCTGCCTTAAGCATATCTGACTAAAGCCTGGGTTTCTCAAAGTTTTATTCAACTGCTTCTGGACTTATATGGCTGTTACGGCAAACAGAGACAGCTGGAAAATAGCAGGACACAAGCTATGCCCAGTTTTTAGGCATCGGCAGTCCCGTGGTTAAGAGAGTGGATAGCTACCTTACTGCTTGTGGTCACTTTTGCAATCTTCCCACTCGGGAAGAATTCTCACTGAGTTCATTACCTGCCCTTTTATTTTAACAATGGGAGGAAAAGCATGAAAATGGATTTGTTTCAATCTATTTTTATAACATTTGGTTTTCTCCCCACTGTTTCTCATTTTACTTTAGAGATCTGTTTTGACTGATGATAGAATGAATATGAATCCAGGGTACAGGAATGAAAGACAGGCAGTGAAACATGACAGATTCTTACAGTCCGTAGGGCTGATTTTAAAGGAATGAGTGTCAATTATTAATGCATAGATTGTTTAAAATGACTAATAATTTTATTGAAACAGGAGGAAACCAAAATGAAAAAAAAAAAACACCACAGATAAACTTCTAAGTATAACGCCTCCATGTGATGCAATACAGCATAAGGCACACCTGATGAACACAATTTTTACAAACAAGGTACATGTAACTGGAAGGGAAAAGGTCAGGTTTAACACTAACAATCTCATCACAGGAACCCTATTTATTAAGTTTTATGATCAAATATCTCTGCAAGTATTAGTAGGAGCCCTGCTTTTCATCTACCTGTATTACTTTCTGTCATTTTGCCCTGATAGAGTATGGCAGTGTTTAAAGGACCATTTATACAGATGAAGAAACTTTAAATACTGTAAAACTGGTGCCATATCCAGTTACAAGTTAGAGAAATGGACTCATGCAGCAAAATTCACACAGGGGATGGATTCCAGTCTCCAGTTCTCCTAAAATAGCATGCATACTCCATGTCCCATGCTTGCAAACATGGAACAACTATCTTCCTTACAAAGACGGCCACCAACTACAAAATATAATGTAAGGTTAAAGTGAAGATTTTGAAGACTACTTCAAAAAAAATCCAGCACTCTTAATAGCTTAATATAGTGTTATTGAAGATAAACTTTACAACATGTTGAGATCAGTAAGACCAACACTGCCCTAAAACTGATAATGAAGCAAAGTCACAAAGCAAAGCATGGAAGAATTCTTGTCAAGGAGGTGCTCAGTCCTGCCCCTCTCACTAAGGCTAGCATACAATATTTTGAAAGCAGATATACTGAACCACTCAGTGCTTTTACTGACTTCATTATTACTAGAAGAGCAGAACTTGTACCCAAAGGTACGGAATTATTCTGTATTGATGTAGTAAAAATTAAGAGATTCTAGCTAGTTTTAACGGAAGATAATAGGCTTACAGTCTTCTGCTTAGTTCTCTTTGACACAGAAGGGAGTATTTGGCATGACCAAACATTAAATGAATACTTATAAAAATAATTTCTTTAAACAGCATGTGCACTCATAAGAGATAATTTGCCATATTTCAAAGAAAGATGATGCAGAATATAGGGTCTGGAGAATATAAGTTACAATACAATTAAAGCTTCAGTGTCTTGAGCAACTCAACATACTGCCAAAATCAGTATTTTTTAAATACTGAGAAATACTCAGGGACTGTGATGACACTAGAGGAAAATGTAGGAAACAGATCACAGTTGTGATGAAAGCTGTAACTTATGGTAGATTGATATCCCACTATCGGAGGAGGAATGACTCTCAACAGAAAAATTATGCCCTAAAAACTATGCCTGAATAGTAACAGAAGCAGAAAGCCATAGCCTAGAAGTAGTTTCTTTGAACACGCAGAACAGTTACAGAGCAGAAAGGGAAATCCATCAAATTTAAACTCCCTTTCTTTCCCATTTCATATTGTTCATCCCTGACTTTCCCATCTGGTAGGAAAAAATTGCTAAGCCGCAAAGCCAAATATATTGCAGTTACACACAACTCTTGTGAGAAGCAAGAACCCAGGACCCAAGGCTCCAGTCAGAAACAACAACTCTCCCCATCACATAACAACTGCAAATTACCTTCAGTGAATTTCATGTGCTGCCACCATATGGAAATCTCCAAGGGCAATAGCCTTGTTACATTCTGCCTGCATTACACTAGAGGTTAACCAGTTTTTAATCTAATTTACACAAACCTTAATCAGAGATAGCCAAAGTTAAAGAAGTTACACTGGCTGTATATAGCAGTGCAAGCAACATCAAAATCAAGTTATAGATGAACAACAAAATCTCAGGAGTATATAGAGGAGTGCCATTTGATTTGCTCAAGTTTTAATAATTTTCTTTTTTCATTATTTTTAATATTATTGAATATTCATTATTTACTTTTACGTATCCAAGTCACCATGCAGTTGAACGTACTTTCTATTAGACTACTACTCTTGATTTTTGTTAAGATAATCCAGTACAATTTTGTCTCATTCTCTTTTTGTGTGCCATTTCTGCCATTTCTTATGATTATATCTGTGACCAAAGGGATTTTGAAATGAGATGGTGCTTTGATTGTTTTTGTGGGACATGATTGTGCTTTATTTTTTCCATTATATTATGCTGAACTCTTGCAGCTCCCTGCATCAGTTAACACTTTCTTTAAAAAGGGGGCATCACCTGGAGTTTAAATAGCCTTCAAATACGCAGCACATTTCTACTCAAAGGCTGCAAATCAAGGACCATTTAGTCAAGATTTTCCCCAATGTACTTAACAGATTAAACTAGTACAACAGAAAGTAACAGGGGCTATGAAATTTTTCTGCCACTCTACAGTTTTTAGCAATACTGATGTTATTAGTTGGTGTTCTTATTGTTGGAAAACTGCAGAGTTACAAAGTGCTGAAGTATTTGGAGAACACAGCTTTCTTTTGGATCAACAAACAACTCAGCTATCTGAATAAATTGAGACATTTAAGGGGAAAAAATGTGGGGAAAGGAAGCAAAATTACTTTATCTGTTCTTTTCCTTCTTTCCCCATTGATCAGCACTGACTGAAAGTTAGGGCTTTGTGAAATAATGGATGGACAGTAACCTGGTCAACCTTGAAGCTTTGATGGTGTGGTTAGAATTCAGGGAGAAGTCTCCTCAAGAACCTCTGAAGTGTAATGAGACCTTTAAACATAAATTTAAAAGTTTGATTACACAATTAGATTTTGTAAAAGGTTTAAGTTGTACTCCTCAGTCCAGATTCATCACACCAACCTAGCCCCCAAGCCTCTTCCAGGCTTTCGATGGTGTGTCACCAAAGAAAAATATCAGGCACAAAGATCTAGGTACAGTGTAGAAGACCTAAACCCGGGTGCTAGCGTGGATAGCAAAAGACCAACAGAGCTCCAGGATGAGCCCTGGTATCAGGTCTTGCTTTGACACTGGGAGGATAAAAATGATGCCTTGAGAAACTTCCTGTTCCTTCCAAAGACAAAGAAAAACAAACAAATCCTCTTGGTACTTCCCTCAATGAATAAATGAGTAAGAACTTGCTGTCAGACAGTGTTAACCAGCTGAATAAATATCCAAGATGATCATCTAGCCAGAATGATTTGAAAAGGAACACTTAAATTTAGTCTTCAGATAAACACTGATTTCACCTTCCTGTTTCGATACGAGATAACCTTAAACCAGCATTATCTGCAAACTTTAAATAAACAAAAGGGAAAGACCACCACTGACTTGCCTCTGCAAGAATTTACATATTTATACTTCAAACTGGAAAACAAAAATTTAAAAAAATCAGAGAAACTCCTGTCCTATCTGTCACTGATTCACCATCATCTGTTTATTATGCGTAAATTATTTCAACCTAAATGACATATCGCAGATTTAACGATTGCAACAGGTACAGTCCTGAAGAACTATAGAACCGGAGGAACTTGTAGGAATTACAGGAACTTGGAGAAGCCCTGGGAAATATCACGCTTCTGAAGCGCCTCTCAGAGGTTTCTCTGAAGAACAGAGAAATCCCCATTTGCTTGGAGAAGTAGGACATCACTAGTCTAACTCACCTGAGTCAACCTACTTGGTGTGATTTGACTGTAGTCCCTAGCCATGCCCTCTTATTTTCTCCAAGAAAAGGTTGGCACAACAGTGTGCTTCAGTGGAAGTCTGAGGAAGCCCATGGAAGAATTTCCAGTGGACACTTCCAAAGGTGGATATGCAACACAAGCCATAGCCAGGAGTATCTTACTACAGCAGCACAAAGAACAGGTAAAGAAAGTTTTTTCTACCTCTGCAAATGAACAACATCTAGTTAAAACTAGCACATCAAGTAGTTGCAGGTATGAAGCAGATTCTGAGAGGCATGTCTGCTTGATGCAGTTCTGAATACATTTGCTGATTCAAGTCTTACAATCGTAAAAGTCAGCCACTCCCTCAGAAATACTTAATGATCCTCGCATATTGCTTTGAGTCCTTTTTGTTACTGCTGTTATCCAGTTTTGAGAAAAGCTATTTTGCATATGTTTTGAATTCTCCAGTGTTTATATAACAGCCATACTGTACCTTAAATGTATCTTCACTGTTGGGATTAAACAGCTGGTGTTCCCCAGATCCCAAAATAATAGGACCAGAAGCTTTGTTTTCTCCATAAGCATAAAGGGATACCGTTGCTGTTGTGCCAGCTGTTTCAAAATCCCCAGTGACTACAGTAATCTTCCAGTCTCCTTCTGTAAAGTAAAAAATAAAATCAACATGCTTTTATAACTGTTACTGATATGTAGCAAGTTACTTGAAAGATATAAATAAAAGCATAGTTTAGCCCAGGGAACATAATTACTATGCACCTAAAAGGTAATGATGCTGGCAAAGGCAACAGAAGATTGCCCAAATACTACATCATTCAAACTCATCTTAAGCAAGTTGTGTAACTTTAAAGATTTAGGAGGTTTGCAGTGTACTAAAGCTGGAAATATGAACACAGAGCCTAGTGCGATTTCTAGCAATAGTCGTGTGGGTCATCACAGAAAAAGTCCAACTCCCAGAATTAGGATTATGACAAGGCGTATAACCAAGAAATTCAACAGGAAAAAGTACCAAAGCATCCCAATCAAGTACAATTTCCTCCCATTTTATGTTGATATGACACATCAACAAAACCTCTGTTTGCCTGGATGGAAGCCTGACACTGAGATTAGCATGAAGAAAAAAGATTTTGGAGAAAATTCTGACACTAGATGAGGAGTCTCTAGAAAATCATTTTATAAAAAGCTTCTCAGATACTAAGATGTCATCTCTGCTTCCATACAATGGACACAAGTTATTTAAATATCTGAAAGCAGCTTAATATAAACCTTATTTAAAAAGAACAATTCATAATTGGAAAATGCATTTCTAGTTCTGAAAAGCTGGGATTGCACGCTCTCCACCTGTCTTTTGATTGCAGCTTTTGTCTGTATGAAACAAGTTCCACTTAGTGACTTAAATTCATTCTATGTAAGGCAAACAACAAATGAAATACCAGCCCATAGTCATCTTATAAATAAATGCCACAGTGTACACTGCAGTTTTATTAATAGAAAGCTGTCTGGTAACGCCTGCATGAATTAAATCTGTTGTCTGACAGAAGTATTATCCCTCAGTAATTTGTCCCACAAAGACTGAACTGGAGCAGGAAGTTTGATCTCCTGTTTTCCAAGTTTTTGAGGTCTGGCTGATGCCTGGTTTTGGAAGGTGATAGATTTTTAAATACAAACAAATATGCAGCTGGGAACTCAGAAGACAGCAACAACTTATTTGGTCTGATCAATCAAAACTGGCCAGCAGGTCGAGGGAGGGGATTCTGCCCCTCTACCCGGCTCTGGTGAGGCCCCCCTGCAGTACTGCCTTCAGTTCTGGGGCCCCCAACACAAGAAGGACATGGACCTGTTGGAGCAAGTCCAGAGGAGGCCACGAAGATGACCCGAGGGCTGGAGCACCTCTGCTGTGAGGACAGGCTGAGAGAGTTGGGGTTGTTCAGCCTGGAGAAGAGAAGACTCTGGGGAGACCTTACAGCAGCCTTCCAGTACCTAAAGGGGCCGACAAGAAAGCTGGGGAGGGACTTTTTACAAGGGCAGGGAGTGATGGGACAAGGGGCAATGGCTTTAAACTGGAACAGTGTAGATTTAGATAGGACATAAGGATGAAATTTTTTACGATAAGGATGGCAAGACACTCAAACAGGTTGCCCAGAGAAGCTGTGGATGCTCCATCACTGGAAGCGGTCAGGTTGGATGGGGCTTTAAGCAACTTGATGTAGTGACAGATGTCCCTGTCTATGGCTGGAGAGTGGACTAGATGATCTTTAAAGATCTCTTCCAACCCAAACCATTCCATGATTCTATAAAGGAAGTGAACCATCCAATTTCCACTAAAAATGGTCAGACTACAGCTTGTAACAAGCTCTTTTGTGCCTTTAAAATTTGCATCCTTGCAGCTTTCTCTATAGATCCACTTTCTTGACAAAAGAACCATAGCACCAGGCTACAAAAGGATCAACACCAATTAAAAGGGTGAAAAGCCTCTATACACTGAAGGTGGAAACAAAGAGTGTAAGGTAGGGGCTCCCTGCCCTGTAGAAGAGCTCATTTACCAGAAAAGTCAGCCTCTTCTGTTTTCAAACAATATAATATTAATTCCTTAAAGAGAAGTTCCTTTGGACCATTTGGTTGGAAAATAAGGACAATTCAATTTACAAGTGCTTATGAAGAATGGTGCAGGCAAAGGGTAAAATATGACCCACTAGTCCTCCTAAAAATTCAGAAATCATTCAGAAACAAATATTATTTTAAAGCAGTCAAAACGTATTTTCTTTTGGACTTGTTCATTATCTGATGTATTGTACCTCAAGTGTATTTATGACCTTTTCTATTCTATCTTCCTCCCCAAGTCTCTCTTTTGTTAAGCAATGCAGTTTTGAAACAACGCAGTTGATAGTCTTGAGACTGTACATTCTACCCAGCTCAACTCTCGCTTCCAAAGGATAAGTATAGTATTGGTAAACTATTTTGCACACAAGTACAACTCTCAAGGTAAAAAGGGAATCAAACTTCCCCAAAAACATGATAAAAAAGAGTTTTGGTTTACACTCCTCTATATTGACTTTGAGGCTTTTTCTGGAATAGACAAGACTTTCTGTTTGAAGGACAATATGGATATAGGAGAAGAATCCTAAAATTTCTAATCTCTTTACGCCAGAAATCCTCATTGCATCCCTGCATGCTTCCACATAGAAACTGGAAACAGTAAGTATTACAAACACACAATTCTCATTCTCTTTGGCCTAAAAAGCTGGGGTTTGTTCTGATGAGGTAGAATACCAATAGTTCCTTACTGACTAAAGAAGAGTACACACTGAGGGGAAAAGAATACAGAAAAATGTGAGGAAAGTTGCAACCTGACATCAAGTATGTCCTCAGGGGTATCAGAAAGTGGTACCTTACCACAGATGACTTTCTAGAAATTTTCTTCTTTTTTTTTTTTCCCCTCTTTTCTAGAATATTAGAACCTATACAATACACTAGAAAGTTCTACTTCCCAGAAAAAGAATTCTGTTTTACAAAAAAAAAAAAAAAAAAGTGATATAGAATGAAAAGTAGATGTTTTAAAAAGCTCTTGGGAAAAAAGAAAGTGACCCAGCTCTCACATAAACCACTCAACCAGGAACTGGAGCAGTCCTGTAGGTGTGAGATACACAACTTCAAGTCTCTTTCCCACAGTTCCGTATTTCAGCAAGTGCCCCAAACAAGAGGCTGTTTGGTGCATATTCTTTGGGTTACCTACCTCTGATTGAGACTTTTGCAACAAATCCACCTTGCATTTCCATGAAACAGGCCTGTTTTGACTGAGGGCAAGTTCTGTCCATGACAAAGTTGACCAGCTCTTCTGGACAGCACAAAGACATTCCCCTCACAGGGTAAGGATAAGAGTGCTGTGAACAAAATGTTCACTGCAAGACCAAGCCCATCTACCCTGAGAATAAGCCAGTTGGATATACACTTAGTCTACTCCTGCTCTTGTCATCTTTTGTTAGGCTTATGGGGCAAATTTTATCTGCTGCAACTTTTACTGTATAGCCAGACAAGCACAGCTTAAATGACAGAGGGTAGAGATCCAGCTGTAGGTGCAGAAAGGACTAAGCAGACTGATTTGAACTATGTAAAGGAGGATCTCTAGGTGCAGGTCTTATGGAAGAGAGGCGTGCAGAACAGCTAAGGCACAAAGGGTGATGAACAGATAGAAAATTAATGCTTTCTGAAAAAGGCATAGAAAGGAAGAAGGGCAAAGACCCTTGTAATTCAAAATAAAGCTTATAATAGTGTGGGATTTGAATATAATTTGTAAGATAACTGCGTACAAATTTTATCATTAACTCCTTGCCATACAGACACTATTTAAGACAAAGTATTTTGGGTCTTCATGGATATCTTGATTGGTATAATAAATTATGAATAGACATTTTCAAACTTTCTCCCAACAGCTTCTAAATTATTGTTCAACGAACAGCATGAAGCACTTCTCACAGCTGAGAAACTGTTATGTGTTATTAAGAAATGTAATTTCATCTGTGCAGGTTGCAAGGACAGAAAAGTCAATCTGAACAAATGTGAAATCACAGGTAAAACAGAAAATGAAAAACTAATGGTGAGAACAAAGCTATATATAGCCCAGGAGAAAGAATAATGGTTTAAAATTTTACTATAAAAAAATAGAAGATAGATCGCCAATAAGTACTAGAAAAATATGAATTTTCAAACAGAGAGAAAATTAATACCATAGAAAGAAAAATGACAGAATAAAAAGAAAGCATAAACGAAATTATTTACTGTTTAAATTAAAATGTGAAGTTCAGAGTTTACTAAAATGTTCAAATAATGTGCTGTAATTAATGTTTTAAAATAAATACAAATGGTAACAAATGTGTAAAGCAATTAGCTCTGAAATAGAAACAGTTTTCGTTAAAGGCAGACTAGAGTTTACCATTTGCTGCTTCTTGCATTTTCAGCTGTTGATTTATTTGAAATTCTGCCAAAAGAAAAAAAGCAGTCAATAAAGGATCTACCCTTTAACATTAAATAAAAGGTTTGAAAGAAGAGATGAAAAAGACATTCTCTGATTCTAGCCAATACAAGAAAATTTTCCTTCTCATTCATTCCCTCATTACTTTCTCACTATCACCTATATCCATTATAGAATGCAAACACAAAGTGTATTCTCTCAGAAATATAACAAAGGAAGCCACAAAATGGTTAACTCTGGTATTTAAAGTGTAAATTTAAAGCCCAGATTTCTTCAGAGGAAAAAATTAAAAATTACTGATCTTACTTCCATAAAGTTACAATAAACCTTACCTTGAGGGTACAGCTCGATTTCTGAATGAATTACACCTTGGGATATAAATGGAAGCCACCTAAGAATAAGAAAGAAAATAAGAAAGCATGTAGGAATCATTTTTTTCCATATTACCATATAACATCTTATTTTCATACTGACTGCATATAACAGCAAAAGGTCTCTACCTCTGAAGTTTTAGAATTTGATTCAATAGATGTTGAAGTAGAAATTATTTGATCCGACAAAGAATATTATTTGTGCAAAAGTAAGAGCTGTGTAAGTCTAAAATATACTTGTGTCAGATTAAGAGACTCATATGGCACAAGTGCACTTACTTACTGGTATGTATAGCTAAACAGAAGAATATGGTACAGCAGACTTTTTCAGTACCACAGTTTGAGTGCTAAGTATAATTTGTGTGTATCTATTGCATTATTTCTTTAAATCAAAGTTCAGTGTTAACAAAGATGGAACCAAATACTGCTCATCCTTATTCCTCCTACAAATTGAGGTCAGATAGATGAGTATGAAAAACTACAAATTAAGGTAAACATTGGTTAGGTTTCTTAGTCATGTTACTCTAGGCTATGGAAAATTTGGAATCTTCTCCTTCAGAACATGGATTACCGACTGTTTTAGCTTCTTCCTGCTTGGTAAAAAAATCAGTTGGTTTTCTGCATGGAAAAAAAGAAAATCAGTAAGCTTCTGGACTGTTGGTTTTTATTTACTTGGTCCATTTCCATGGACTCTCCAGGTATGACCTAAACTATTCAGTCTCCTATGAAGCCTGCTGGGAATCCAGTATAAGCTGGGAAGCATGAATCCAGAGCAGCTTTCAAAGGTTCCTTAATTTTTGTCTTGAAAACATTAGCAGGTCGATTCATATAAGAACTAGTCCCTAAGAAATAAATTCTGTCTTACCAGACAACTACCTATTTATATCACTTCTGCTAAAACATGACCACACAAGTATCTTCTGCAATCCTAGTTGCTAAGAAGTATCAGTCTGTAACAAATACTGTACAAATGAAATCCAGTGAGAGCTCTTGGATGTTCAGAAACTAATCTCAGACTTTTAAGTCAGATAAAATGCTGATATTTCCTTAGCTAAACGAGAAAAAACACAGCATTTTTTCATACCTTGGATCACAAAATATCAATGTAAAATAAAGCTGTAAGGCTGAAGATTATCAAATCAGACAGATTTCTGAAGAGTCAAAACTTCCTCCCTCCTTGAATAGAGCACAGCTTTACATTTTGGCCAGCATGGAAGCTAACCCTGACCCCCACCTTTCAACCCTTTTTCAGTGGCAGTATTCCCTTGTAGAAAAGTTAGGAATGAAATAAAACTTACTCTGTTTCTTCTTGATAGTGTTTGTCACTGAATAATTTTTGCTGATCAACATCTGGTGTTAATTATCACAGAATTAATACAGCAAAGTGCCCTGCACCATTCCTAAGCTGTGTCGCCCTGACATGCATCGTCCACAAGTGGTGTTACCCACGGGACGACAGTTAGGACACAGAGTTGATTTTTCATGATCGAGGTAGGCAGCTGGTCTGATTTCTCTGTAGAACTTCCTAATAGAAGCAACCACAGCTAGCAACAACAGCTGGTCTGCATCCAAATCTACTCCAGAGAAATCCTCAGTCTTATACTACTATTTAAAAACAAGTTACTGATTGAAGAAAGATCTCAGGTTTAGAGATTTTTGTCAAGGTAAGAGAGTATCTTTATTTCTGTTTTTGAGGATGTGACACCAAGAGTTGCAAGAAAGTGTTCAAGGTTATGTAACAAAGTCATAAAAATATGGGCAAAATAACTATGCATTCCACATTTATTGAATATTAATATATTTAACTATTAATTCAATAGTAATAATTAATGATTCAATATTATTTAAATAGTCTTAATTAAATATTACTAACTCTAGTGCCTTGTCACGTGATCACATTGTTTCTCTACACTTCCTTCATTTCACTCCAGTGACGCACATACCCACGAGATAGACTGCAAAACTGGAAACTCCAAATGTGGGATTACCATAACATCTTTCCAAACATGCAAAACTCATTAATCAATCAATCAACTTTTAAGATTCTTGTTTGATAACTGAAATGGAACAACCTTAAAATAATCCTGATTTGGGGGCATCACATCTGTCTCTCTAGCAATGCTGTTGTTCAAAAAGAGTGAATGCTACTTCTAGATGGCAAATCTGTTTCTTTCCCGTTTAGAAAGACATTTCTTACTCTTAATTTGGAACCTTTTTGTGTGCTTTATCTTTCCTTCCTGAATAGGTAAGTCACACTTATAGCACTGATCCTTGTATGACAAGGCTGCACTGTACAATCTAGTAACACAGCCACAATATAAGCATTTAACCTTTGCTGTGGACCATACAGCATATTAACTCAAGCAATCTGTTCTGGAGTAAACCCATTTTGTGGATTTTATGAAACTGGACAATAATGTTAATTTGTGTTTCCCTGGAAAAGTCCTATTTGGTATATTGATTGGTATAATACTGTTAGTGATACATATTTCAGAATTTTTAAGAATATCAATGTAAAAACTACCTTGCACAATTGAAAACATATTCTGAGCTGTTCTCAGCTTCTCTGACAATGACTTTATCACAGTACCAATACTGGGTCTTGGCATCAGCCTCACAGCGCAAGAGCACCTTCTGCAGTTTTCCAAGAGACACAGCTTCCACTTCAAAAGCACTGACCTAGAAGAGAGAGGAGACAGCACTCCGCAATTTGCCACCGCTAAGCCAGTCTGAAAGTTGAAGTGTTTTAAAACCCTGATTAACACTCACAATGTACAAAGATTCCCATTGTTTTTAATGACCGGTGGACCGCATTCACTGTTTGGATCTGAAACGTTAAGCGTCTTTTGATTATGTATCAGAGTAAATGAGAAAACACAACTAAAATCAGACTACAGTAATAATCCCAAATAAATTGGTTTTTCAGCCATCATCCAAAACGCTGCAAGCAACCCTTCACTATTGTTTCAATACCTTGCCATTTACAGTTATTCTTCTCTAAGGATGAGTTAAAGCTATTATTTCCTTTGTTGATACTTATTTAAAATACAAACTGTCTCATCCTTTCCTCTTTTTGGTCTCATCTCCTCTATTTACATTTTATTCTCCTGGAAGAAACTGAAATCTGACCTGCTACTTTCCGCTTGTTATTCATTTAGGCTTGTGCTTACAGTTGGCAAGGATTGTTTTCACAGGAGCATGAAGCTGGTCAGGTGAAAGGCTCAGATTGGTGATTTTCTGCCACAGTAAAAAGCATACAGCTTTCTCTCTGAATGTAACGGTCCAGATCACTCTTCTCAGTAAAAGGAAAATGAAGGAAAGAACTACAGATGCGGATTTTCCAATGTAAAGTTCTCAGTCCTTAGTAAATGGCAGAGTTGAGGCTGCCTGTGCAACTTTACTTCTCCCTTGTGTATACGTGATATATGATCACAAGCTATTCTCTCTGAAGGATCCCTGCCTCAAATTGTGCACAGGCAGGACTGCAGCTTTTCAATATTTCTTTTTATCTTCATTATCTTTACGACTCTATGCATTATTTACTGCAACCACTCAAAGAGTTCAGTGAAACAGAACTAATTTCCTCAGTGACTTCTCTTTTGCACTTTTTCCATAGTACCCCAGTTTTCTGCAAATGCTGAAATCTGTTTTTTGAAAGACCATCTGCATAATATTTCATTTTACCTATATAGTTGAAGCTAGGAGATTATTGCCAAAAGCTGTCAAAAATGCAAAGTCGTTTGGGTGCTCAACTGAGAAACAGAGAGGCTGATTTATCAGCATTAGCATTTCAAAGAGCTTACTAGGTGCAGAGCAGAATTCTCTTTGAACAAATCTCAGTTACAGCTATGGGTGCTCAGAAAAGTTAAACTGGTTACGCAGCAAAAGAGAAGCACACAAAAAGTGGTCACTCAGGGAAGCTTCACTTTCAGTGATTTACCCAACATCATGTAGCATACCTGTGGCAGGGATGAAATCAAGTTGTTGAAGTCAGCACTCAGCTGCCTCTGTCATGAAATGACATACCCCAGGCCCTGCGCTGCTGCTCCATACAATCCACTGTCTCCTTCACCCATTTCCACAACAAAGCGCACTTTGAACCACCCCCCGCCCTTAGCCCCTGTATAAATCATAAGCTGAATTTACTATCAGTCTGGCTGGAATAATCCCCCCAGAAAACTCCACTTAAATCCTGAATTTCGATTTGAATAGACCTTTATGTCTCATACATTAGTAATGGTATAAAATATATATTTTAAAATACTATAGATACCTCTGAAGTTTCCCAGTAGGTTATTTCTGTGCTTAGCATTTCAGATACTGCTTTTTATTTTGTAATTAAGTGTTCCACTAACAGCTTGATACCATTTGTTAGTCATACAAGTGTTAATTCTCAATAGTTCACAAAGGAAGAAATAGACTTAATAGAAGGTCATAAGCAGGCTAGTGGCACAGCTAAGATTAAATTCAGTGGTTCTTGAAATTCAGACATACAATACTGCAGAAAACCAAGATGATGTATATTTTAGTTATGGAGGAGCTAGGAGGTAATTGAAAGAAAAATTACTTTAAATCTGCACTGTATTAATCACAATATTATACTATTATACGTTGAAAGAAATACGTAACAAACAGTCCTACTGAGATCTGAAATCATGGAACAATTTCTGTGTACTTGTTTGGAGCCAGCTGTAACTCATTATACCTCAACAGAATATGCTTTAAATTCATAGGCAGCTCTTCTCATCATCCTATAGGGGTTCTTCAAATAATTATTCTTCCCCTTTTCTTGCCTGTGTTTTCACTCATTCTAGTCATTCCTGGATCAGTAGAAAATTATTTTCCTTAGTTCTTAAAAATTATTTTGCTAAACCTCTGTGATCTTTCTTTATTAGGAACCTGTTAAGACTCATAAGATACTTAGTATTATTTATATGGCTAAGCAAGTTTTTTTTTTCAGGCTTACCATTCCTCTCTGAAATGTCACTGGTATACCAGATTTATGTAGAAGTCTTAGACCAGAATCTCCTCTTTTTCCATAGATACACAGATAAACTGCAGAATCTGTACCAGCTTGCTCCAAGTCACCAGTGTAGACATAAACATGGTATAAAACAACTTCCAAAAACAACAAAAAGAAGAAAGTATAAGTTATGTATAATCACTATTAATTTTACTCACTATTCTAGCTTAATTGGAACATAATGCCAGCAAGTTTGATTTGCAATTAATTTTCTGGAATATATTCTCCAGAAATCAGTCTAACTATCTACTTTTAAGATTGCTAAGACCACATACAGCAAATGGAATATAATTCAGATGACATTAACACTGAAAACCAGGTAACTGATATATATGTAACTGTGCAAGTGAAGTACACACATACTTGGATAGACAGGTTTTCCAGCTTCCACTACTGGAAGTTCACAGAGAAATTCTCTATCATCATGATTCTTTGACAACCACGTGTTTGCTGGAAAATTCAGTATTTTCTTGCTCTTTAGATGTTGCAGTGTCACCTAGAGAAGAAGCAATTCCAACTATGACTCAGTAAAAATCCAGCACTTTGCCTCTCAACAGCAAAATGTATTTTTGTATATCTTTTCTTCTATGTCAGAAAACGATAACACAATCAGTAAATAAGACATACAAAATTGCAGAATAAAAACATTTTTATTTTGGCCACTACTTTGCAACTTGGCTCATCACTAGAGAGGATCTTTACTCACACTTGTGATATTGCAGCTGAGACCGTCAGCCTCTTTAAAATTATCTTTGGAACAAACAAATCTGCAATTGAAATTTGGGTTTTTGCCATAAAAAATGTCACCAATTTTGATTTCTGTCAGTGAACCACCTCTACGTAACACTGCCTGGAGTACTGAAGACTGAAAATTTTCTGGTAGGTGAGGTTAGGTGACACTGAGCTTTTGGAAGATGTGGAAAGATTGACACATTTTAAATATTAAAATGAAAACAGGATGAAACTCATCATCTATGGCCTCATGAACTTTGGCAAGGAGAGGATATGTTGAAATATTAAATCAATTTGTATTTTGTTTGGCTCTTCTACAGCAGAACAAAAGACAATCTAGGTACCAGCACCCTCTATATATTCCTCTGAAGATAGTTAGAATTCAAATTCTCGAGTTACTTGCCCCTGTACATTATGATAGCTGTCTTACTTGTTTCTTACAACTAAAGCAGTCTTTCGTCTCTTTCATGGGAGCAGTTTTTGTTGGTTTTGAATTACAACAATACTTACTACAGCTTTTGCTAGTGAAAGGCCTATGGAAAAAGGCAATCAGTGCCAAAAATTTGTCTTTCTGCAGTTGTGTTTTGAATGTGCATATAATATGCATAAGCCTTGCAAACAAAATTATGAAAACAAGTATTCACATTCAAATTCTAACACTTAGGACACCAGGACAATATATGCCTCTATCTCACTTTTCCAATAAAATATTATTTTAAGTAAAATAAATACTTCTTTTAACACCAAAACATGTATTTATTCTAACATGAAATACTTTTGCAGCAGCAGTTGTTAATCTCTAATGTTTATTGGCAGAGCTCCCCCTGCTGATTCACAACAATCGCAAATATTAACTGCTTTGTCAGAAAACCACAGCTTTCAACCTCATTTCTGTCTTTCTGTGAAAAGGAATATTTGAAATTCCAGCGTTACCCTATGAAATTTGGTCCAAAATGTCAAAGAAATATTTTGTAACCACCAGGGTGGAAAGTAGGATTCCTGCAACCATTTGAGCAACTGAAATATTTGTACTTACATTCAGTGTTAGTGCAGTTACAGTTAAGGCTTTTGGGTTAATTTAAAAATCTGTTATTACTGTGTAATTCTGGTTGTCTAAATCAGGCTTTTTAAGATGAATTAAAGGCCAAAGGATAAACTTGTGTCTTTTGCAGATTCAAAATAAGAAACAGAAGACAAATACTTATCTGCAATTCTGAAATAAATCTTATATGGGGATCAGTGCTAGTAAGAATTTAGTATAAATTTAATCTGGTGAGCATCCATAAATATCATGAGAAAAATAGTGTTAAAACTGAAACAAAGAATAATTAATTCACCAAACTGAAAAAACCAGCAATTTCTTTTTTCTCTGAAAATGGTTGTAATTGTCGGCTATGTTTAGGCAATTAGGATTAGCCTACTCTTAAGCGAACTTTGTTCATTCCTCACATGTAGTTGTCATGGAATAGCTGTTGTGCCATCATTTTCAATTTTTCATAGCTAGAATTTATAGCTAGAATCTCCCTAACACTCACTGAAGAGTACAGGTGAGCTTTCAGAAAGCAAAACTTGGTAGAACCCATCAATACACTAAAATTGGTATCTACACACTACGTGAATTAGGAGTAATTGCAAAATAATCTGGCATATTTCCAACTGTCTGGAGGTGGACTGTATCAGTGCTTTTGTAATCTCTAAAGCAACCTAAGAGTACAAAGCAATAAGAATGTATGACAACCAGCATTTTTTGATTCATGAAGCTATGGCTTCATGAAAAGATGGAGGTTTAGTTCTTATAAAAATTAATAAAGCAGGAAAAAAAACCATCATAAAAAAAATTCTCACCTTTTGTAAGTTCCACTTTGATTGTTCGTTCAGTAATCCATTAAATTCAATTCTTATCTTGTAGATATTCCCAACGTTTTTTATTTTAACCTGAATAAAGCCAGAGCAATGCAACATATAACTACATACAAAAGTACATATAACTTACACTTCAAACTTGTGTGGTAGAGGCTGCAGGCTGATTAAGTAAGGGCATGACTTGCAAATTAATGCTGTATGCAATTCATGATTAAAAGTCATTTCAGTCTCAGTCTCTCACACATACGGAAGAAGTAGCATCCCAATGGCAACCACAGACCTATGAATTCTACACCTAAAACTGCTGATAAAGTGAAAGGTTAAAGAAAACTGATTCCAAATTGCCTGATTATTACAGGCTTTCAGAACTTGTTTTCTTCCTAGAACTCCTGGCCAGAGCTATGATTTAGTTGATTACTTTAAAAAATAAAATCTGGTGTCTTCTGCTCTAGAAAATATCAGTGAAAACATATCAAGCTCAAAGATGCAAATGGTAAAAAGATGTCTTTTTTTTCTTTTTTTTTTTTTTTTTTTTTTTAAGTCTTACATTCTTATCCTTATTTCAAGACTTATCCTGCCAAACAAGTACAGGATAAAGTTTAAAGGGTAAAAAAGAAGAAAGAGCTCTTACTCATAGGCCTTTTCTTTGTGGATTTATGTACTGCAGACTAAAGAGTGAAAAACACTTCGGTGACATTTGGTGTTTCATGCCTGAAAGCAATAGTGTCAGTGTGATGTAAAGAATCATAGTAGCAGCCTCAGGTGCCGAGAGAAAGATTTTGCTCTCCCACAAGATCAATATCCACAGCACACAGGCATAATGAACAATATCTATTTTAAAGAAGAGAAATTGGTCCATCTCTTAAGAATGTATGGATTAACACTGCAAATATGCCATTACCCAATATTCCTTATAAATTATTCGCTAATTAGGAGAACAAGATTCCTCGTGGATCATAATATATAGCTTACATGCTTAGGAAATGAACATTACAGTTGGTTATCTTCCTGCATATGCCCTATTCATAGAGAATATTATTACTGCTACTATTGACAATAACAATCTTGATTTGTACCAAGATCATACTAGAAAAGTCGATGAGTGGAGAAAAAAAATTTGCACGAAATGTGAAAAATACAACTTCTGCTTCAGGTAGCTGAAGACAGCAATGTCTTACGTGCATCTCGGACACAAAGACTTAAGCAAACCAGAAATTTTAGCCACTTCGAAAATTTTCTCTCAGCCTTCCTAGACATAATTTCCTTATTACAATAGAGGTGGGGATATTCTTAAATAATAGCAGAACTCTGTGTTTTCATTACATAACAAGTCATTTTTGTTGGATTCTTAGTAATTCCATAGGTAAAGCTGCTGGCATTTCAGCTATTTATAATATGGTGGCTATAAGAAGGGGTTTCTTCCTTAATTGAACCAGCTCCACAGTATACATTTTACAGTATGCTTTGAAAACTGTATGCGTGAGGGATCTTTAGTAATTAAATCTTAAGTGATATACAAGTCTTACATCTCACATGGTTTGTTTAGGAGTGGGTCGTTTCTAATGCTAGTTTCAAATCAATTACCTTGAAAAAATTATTCCTGCAGTTGTCCCATTTGGGCTGTTATGTGAGGGAGAGGGGGTTAAAAGAGAGAGTATTTCCTCTGTTGCTAACTCTACGCACCAAGCTGATTTAATGCAGAATTCCTAGAGATCAGATAGAGATTTATTTTATACAGTAAACACAGGAGAAAAACATTTTTTCTTTTCACATGACAGAAAAATCTTTGGAAAGGTAGACATTAAAATAATGTTCTTAGCCTTCATTAGCTACCTGAAATTCATCTTCCTGCCTGGGAAGAAACAGCTGCTTTCTGTTGTCCTTGCCAAGAGTTATTGGTCCAGCTACTCCTCTGTCTCCATATATCCAGAGAGCGACACTTGCTTCAGTTCCTGCATTTCCTGTCAGCATTGACACTTTCCATTCATCATCTGAAGGAACGGGACACTCACCACCTTGGGGATTTCTCATTTCCTCTGTGAAACAGAACATTAGTGGGAGATGAAAATCGACATGGAACTGCCAGTCTCTGTTGTAACTTCAGCACGTAAGGAGACCATAACAGAGAGAGGATTGTATTTTTTCATGGCAAGTGAGAGAGTCTGAAAAAGATTGATTTATGTTTCTCATCTAGACCAAAATGCACTGATTATTGAGCTACAAGAATCAACCGGAAAAGAGCAAGTATTTCTCATGTGCACTACCATCATATTACTCTATATGCATACTCCGACGTAGAGTAAGGATGCTATGGTGCAGAACTATGGCCATTCAATTGACATTTCTGGTTCCTTAGCCTGACATTTAGAAATGAGTAGAATTACTCATAAATACTCCTCTAATGTCTTGTGTTGGGGCATTATTAGCAGAATCACATGTCTGAGAATACAGACAATTTTCATCTCAAATGAAAAAAATTATTCAGGTAATTAACTTTCTTCACGTTAAATATTAATACTGTAAAATACTCAAAAAAAAAAGCACAATATGTCCTTGCTCAACCACACTTACACATATAGTACCAGCATTTGGGCTAAGGCAAGTTCTGCATTAATGAGACAACTGCAGCACAGTACCACTTTATGAATAAGCTCCACAGCTTTAATGGCTGACCAAATATAATTTTCGAAAACACATTTCACTTTAGAATAGCACCTTGTGATCTTTCATCTACACTTAAGAGAAAAATATATATATATGTGCAAAGATGTCAAATGACACCTCTGCACATGAGATATGAAAAAAATAGACTCTCTTGGGATAAAGGAATTTAGTTTTGAGTATTCCAATCAAAGTGGAATTTACAAACATCAGATGTCTGGAGCACTACTTTTCAATAATGAGACCACTGACCATGAAGTCCTCTCCAGAAGAGGAAGTCCTTGCCCCCAAGAATTTATAATCTGTTCTGATACAAAAGGCAGATATAAACCCTAATTTTGAAAAGATGAACCAACACACTCTCTATATACTGTGTCCTGCAGCGGTTCCCAAACTGCTCTTCATGAGGCCTTTCCATGTGATTGCAAAGAGACTTTTTAATATGCTAACCATAATGAACATAATCTGCATTGCAGATTACTTTTCTTTTGTGTCCTCCAGCTCATTCTTCATTCATTAAGTAGCTCTCTATGAACCAAGCTTTTGGAGGCCAGACACTCCAAACATATAACAGAATTCACTTACAATTTTGCAGAATTCATAAATAGCCACTGATATGGATTTATTAAAGAATTCTCAAGGCATCACTATGTACATTCCTCCTGCAGTACATACTTTGCTATCGGAGCCCTTTACTTTTTTATTTGCTTGATTAAAATACTCTATTGGGTTCCTCTGGGATGTTTTTTCGCTTCACTTATTAAACTGCCTTTACCTCAATGGGGGAGTGGTACACAAGGAAGACCCACAAAGTAAAAAATAAATAAACAAACAACAACAACAAAAAAACCCACACAACAAAACCAAGTGATGCAAAAGCAGTCACTCACCACCAGCAGAATGATGGCCAGCTAGCCCCCCAGGAATGACTACTTTGGAAAAATTCCCCTCCAGTTTTATTTCTGAGCGTGACAACATACATTATGAGTATCTCTTTGGGCAGCTGGGGTCAGTTGTCCTGGCTGTGTCCCCCCCATCTACTTGCTGGGAATGCAGAGTGAAAAACAGAGATGGATTCAATGTTGTACAAGCACTGCTCAGCAACAGCTAAAACATTGGTGTGTTATCAACACCGCCTTGGTCATCAGGTTAAACATAGCACCAAACTGGTCTGAAGAAAATGAAGTCCATCCCAGCCAAGCCCAGTACAAATACTAAACAATATAAACCAATACCTACGACAGAAATTTGCAAAATTTATCTGACTGTGCTTTGTTGCTAGCATTAAAATATAAGTTTTGAAGGCAAAGTGAAAAACAGTTTTGAATCCTTGAGAACTGCTTCTTAATAAATTTTTATGAGCAGCAAATTCCACATCCTGC
>NW_009600953.1:137655-146412 GCF_000690535.1 Cariama cristata
ATCGTTGAAGCAAATTGGGTAAGTGAAGGAGAGTTGATTCACTACTGAGACATCGTTCTGATCTTCCCTTTACATTTCCTCAAACATCACTTTTATGATATTAAAAGTTCTATTCTTAAAAGTTATACTCAAAAGGAATTACATAGTTTCTAGGATCATCAGGTTGTCCTATAGGTTAAATCAACACTGTAACTAAGACACTGAATCATGATTCGCTAGCATTAAACTCTTAACTGATGTGAAATAATTGCACAAGGAACTGCAAAAGAATTAGGATCCAGTGCAAAGTCCTATAATAAATAAGGACTAACTTCTGGAATGACAGGGAATTTCAGCCCTGGTAAAGAGTCTAAAGTTTGGTTAATCAATTTTTAAGAAATTCAGAACTATACTAGTATGACTTTTACAGTAGTGCTTCTAACAGTAGTATGACGACTTTGGAATGGTTATAGTAATTTAGAAATAGGCAATAGTGTCATAATAATCACTGTTTTTAATATATTCTGCATCATGACTGAGAGCAAGTTATTCTGAAAGAAAAAACAAAATCCACACAACAAAAGGCAAAAATCTTATGTTTACCTGAATAAAAACTTAGTTACACCTGTCTTTCAGTGACTGAAATAACAGAACTAAAGCAGAGTAGTTGCTTTAGTATAATAAATATTTTTGAGAACTTGACTATGTACCTTTCTGTAGCTGTAGTTACCTAGCTCCTCACCTGTAACTCTGAAAGCTAGAGTCCCTTCCAGCTATCTAAACCCACATCTTTCTTACAGCAAAAAGGTGAGAATTTTCACAAAATCCACAGGTATTCAAGATGCATAAGGAATCCCAGGCTTCTCCGTGTGCTTAGCACAAGAATTCCATACTCGGGCTCCTGCTACGCAAAGCAGCTACTGCAACCTCAAGCTACTACCTCTTGAAAACAATTACAACACACAAACAATTCACAGGTTTGGAATGCTTTTTGCCTCATAATTTACTGGCTCTTCTTGCAAATGGAAATCAGTGGCCCTGATTTGCTACAGGCTAAAAATATTCCAGTGTGAAAAGAGGATTTGATGGTTACCCTGCATTAGTTATGGCAGTTTACACACTTCACGACACCATGCTGTAAAGCTATTGCACCAAAAATTCATTCTGATAGGCCTGCATGAGAATGATTAAGTCACAATCCTTCACATAGTTTCATAAAAATAACTTTTTTTATTTACTTATCCTAAATCTAAAGCAAAAAGAAAATTATTTTGTCTCAGAAGATCGTATGATTGAGTGACACTTTTGAAATGAACCATCAGAAAAATTAATCTCTGGAGCAGAAGCTTGGACAATAAAGTTGATGCATTTTTATTACACCTTTTTGTATCATCATTTCCAATGTAAAACAAATGGAAATGAGATCAGATTTTACTTCTATCTCATTTTCTCCTATAAGTAAAATATATCAAAAATTAATCGTAACTAACAGTATTCCAGACATACAGCAAAGGAACGTGGAGGGTATAGAAATCATTTCTCAGATATACAATTTTTTAATACCAAACCACAAAGATGTTAACATCACAGGCTGCATTTGTGTCATGGAAGGTAATGACATCTCTCCTCTAGTTTTCACTGGCACACACAGGCATGTTTTCACCACTGAAATTTAAACGTGATTTGAAAAACACAAGGAACCAGCAAAGAAATACCCAGTGTCACCGTTGAAGGCTGGGCCGGCACTCAAAGTGGAGGGTAGATGCTCTCTGTTCACCCCTTCCTTTCCCAGCAGAGGAAGGAGAGGAGAAAGACAGAGAGACACTTATGGGTTGGAAAGTTAAAACAACTTTAATAAAACAGTAACAATGAAAAAGACCATAAATAATATTAATACTAATACTACCAATAATAGAAATGGCAATATCAAAACCGATACTGAGCTTCCCGATGATGACGGCAGGACCACATGCAGCACCACGGCAGCTCACAGCCCTCACGTGGTGGGGCAGGAACCCGGATGTCCCAAACTGGACTCAGCAGCTGACAGGAACCAGATTTGGGAATGCACGGATTGGGGTAGGAGGCAGGAGAGCAAGCAGAGTCCCACAAGGATGCCAGCCATGAATGAAAGAGGGCTGACCCTCGTGATCCCATAGCTTTATCCTGAGTACTGATGTTTATGGGATGGAATACATCACTGGTCAGTCCTTGGTCAACTCTCCCGTCCACAGCTTCCTGCAGGTGCGACCCTTTTCCACCTCCCCACCTACAGCTCACACGAGAGCCCGCAGGGACTCTAGTTCCCACAGGAACAAGCAGACACATGGGCCTTTCCACATAACAATCCCACTTCTGTCCCAGCAACAACTACAGACAGCAAGCGCCACCAACTCTAAAAGCAGGCACTGTCTGAAAAACCTGTAGTCAGCTTCAGACAGTGCAGTTACTTAGAAGAAACTTAAGGAAAACCTACTGAAAGGAGAAATGGTCCTGTTTTAGCAAAATCAGGACACCAAACCATTTTGGAAATCCCATAAGATTCTTGCATGCTCACTAGTTGATACACAATGACACAAGCCTGTATTTTCAGCCAGGCTATTGATTTTGGCTTGCTTTTGCAACTGGAAGGGGTTTAAAAAATAAACCCAATTTTTACTGCCTTCTGCTTCACCTCCTTTATCCCTAGACTTTGTGGTCCTCTAACCACATATATATTATTTCCCTTCTGTTTTGAGCTGCACATTTGATTGGTCTTGAGTCTATAACATGGTGTCTTGCACGCATTTTAGTTGACTTGTCTCTGACACTCACTCTACTACCTCCGTCCTGTGAGCTGTTAAGTAGAAGCTGGGACCTGTCATCATCCTTGTACAGTGAAAGAAGTTTCTTGAGGAGCAGAGAACTCATACTGCAACAGGAGAAGCCCCAACTGCTGTAGCACAGTTTTCAGTTTAATTAATCCTAAATCAAATATTATTTGTGAAAACAACAACCAAAACATAGCTACCGGTTAGCAGACACAGACATAAAAAAGATAGCCTTGTCAGTCTAAGGATTAATCTGCACTGAGTTTGGGTGCTAAGCATGCTGCGGGATTGTATACTCAATATGAACATCACCCTTTTTCGAATGTAAGTGGGATTGAAAAAAGCAAATGACTATTTAATGAGCATCAGTTTAAAAACTAAGGTTGACCTTTACATGTCAAGAGTTAGTTACCTTTAAAGTATTCTAAGTGAAAATCTCTTACTAAAAATGAGCATTTTCTTTGAAGGGCAGAGTAACTTTGATATTTCTATTCATTTTGCATAAGCAGAGTCCACATTTATGAACGTCAGAAATACTTCTTACAAAGTGCTATAGACTCTATGTAACCAATTTCACGGCAGATATTGCTTCTATAAAAGGATCCTTTGTATCCAACCCTAAAAACATCCAGCTTCTTTGAAAACAGGTTTGATGGCTTGTGTATTGTTGCCATGGGTTTTAAATAGAGCATATCTCACCCGTTGCTAACCTGCAACTCTTTGGAAAGGCTTTGTGACAATGATACAACATGAAGTCTGATAGATTAGAAACAGAAAGTGGGTGTTTTGAGCTAAGAATGGAAACAGCATTGCCAGAAACAATTAACAGTAATTAATAATAATCCACACCTATGCTTTGAATTTAACCAGGATACTTTAGTTCAATTGAATTTATTTAAAATTCTTCCTGATACTTCATATTATGAACAAGTATGCCATATTTGATGTCTGGTTTACATTGCCAGACTTTTTATGTACTCTTTGAAATAGTAGTCTGAGGACCAAGCTCAAAACCAAACCAGCAACCCCCCGGAATTATTTGCTACATCAACCCCTTTGGGACTACCTCTAGCTGACTAAGCAGGTCTCCCATAGTGGAAGCTCTAATATAATCTTGTCTTTAAAGCTCACTCAAGGTAGTAGATATTTTTCCACCATGTAAATGTGCCTCAATGTGCTATGAGGAGCTCAGTAGCTTCCACTTACCCCATCTGCTTTTCGCAGCAATGTGACCCAATTCAGGCTGTGCAGACAGAGTCCTTGGGTACATTGAAATAAAAGAGAAGCAGGAAGCAAACATGATCATCCCCACTCCTTAAGAGATGTATCATTCCCTGTTTTGTTTAGTTCCTTACTCAGACCATTGGTTACTAGGATGCTGAATATTCCTGTAAAATTTCTGAGTTGGGGAAATCATTGTCTTAGACCATTTACACAACTTCTGTAGCTAAAGAAGAAAGTGGTTGCTTATTCTACTAAAACACATTTGGTAGACTATCACTCCAGAAGTATGGCCAGACACTGTTTATCTATTCCTACCTGCCAAAACATAGCTATAAAGCTAGCATGCAGTGCACCAAAACCTTAGTGTTTCCCCCCAGTGACTCATAAAACAGAAAACAGATGTGTGAGAGAGAGCATAAATGAGAAATATTCCATTACTTTCAGTGAGCTTTGGATTAGGCTCTGTATCATATCAACATCTTCATTTCCACAGAATAGTTACTTTTATAAAAAAAAAAAAGTAACGTGAAGTTATTCAACAGCTACATGCTGATTGTTGCCTTATCAATAAACCACAGTCCAGTGCCATTTTAAAAAACAATAACTGATAATGTGTTTTACAATGCATGTATAAATGCATAAGTCGATAGTCTAGAAAAGTTATTCACTGTCCTTCCTGAGATAAGTCACTGCAAACGTGCATGGAGGGCAGGTATAACACAATGCTGTATCACAACTAGTTTGTAAACTGCTGCTTACTTGAGGGTGGAAAAGTTGAAGGGCTTTGTGATATTGGCTTCTCAGCTTTTGCTGGTTGGAGTTGAGATTCTCTGAAGTCTTTCTTCTCTTGATCGGGTGCTGCAGATGTTCCCATAGGCTCTTTCCGGCCAACTAAAAGAATGAAAGGCAAATGCTGTCACTAGCTACAAATCATTTGCTTTTTCTTGCTCAGAAGTTTACCATATGTTCAGCGACAGATGCTAATAACAGATCTCATAATTGTTCAACACAGTGGACACCAAGATCTTTTCTCTATGTATTGCACAGCCACCAGCAATAGGATTTTATTGTTACCAGCATGCCCCCCCCCAAAAAAAAAAAATCAGGCATATCAATAAAAGTCCATTTACTGCTTTGAAAATCTAAGTAACAATTTAACATTGATGTATGAATAAAATGACTTGTTAAAATGTAGTTTTCCCCAAAATAAGCTTCTCTACCCCTCTGATGTTTCCTTTCTTAATAGCGGGAATGGTGAAATGAAAACTGCTAGAGGCCATTTCTGATAATATTAAGTGGCAAACAGAAAATCTTGGTTGCTCTCCTAGAAAATACTAGCTCCTTTTACTTTCCTTTTACTGAGTAACCAGGATTGAGGAGAACTGAAGTTTGTAACAAAGTAACATTTAGCTTTATTTTAGTGGCATTAGTAAGCCTTGCTTTGTTGAGGATTTCCATTGAAAACGCTGCTTTTCCAAAAACTAACAAAGGAAAATTCTTTCCTCATTTCTACAAGGACACAGTGACTGAAATATTCTTGTCACCTTGCAGTAAGTAGGGACTGAATGGTAGGGATGCCATTACAGTGACTTTCATAATGCTTCTGTATGTCTTGGTTACAATATACATAGAACAAATAATACTAAAACCAGTTGTATGTTTTGATACTTTCTCTTTGCTGGTCAAAGCATTCAAGATGAGCTTGTTCTACTTGTGACTGGCAAAAATCTGACCGAATTCTAAATTTCATGAGATGTTTCATTTCTTGATCTCTCTAGCTATGTCCACCAGATAAGAATACAAATGCTGTAATTCCACTGTTTTCTGCAGTTATAATCCAAGTCAGCTGGCTATGTTTGGTAACCAATTGTTCACCAAATTAATAACTTCATTCTCCTGAAAGAGAAGAGACAATCAGACAATCCAGTGACTGTACTCCAGAGTGTGCTGAGAGTTAATTTCTGAGTCCTGGCTAGTTGACTAGAACAGGTCGGCTCCTTAGTGAAGAAGCTTTTTGACTGCAATAACTCTCAAATCTGACTCTAGGACAGAAGAATCACATAATGAATATACTAGTGGGGGGGGAATAAAACGTATTTCACACCATTAAAAAAAAAAAACTTAATACTGACAAGTAGGTCCTCTCTAAAGTCTACTATTTTCTCTGTAAAATCAGGAAGGACTATGGTACAGCTGGCAGCAAGACAGCATCTCCCAGGCTTCCATAATCTGTGGCCAGAATGGGGAATAGACTCAGGAAGTCAGCTCCATCTCTATCTTGTCATCTATCTCAATTCTTATTTTCAAAAGTTTATTAGTAAAAAAAAAAAAAAAAAAAAAGCAGATTTCTTCTGCATTATTTATTGTTAATAAGAAAGAAATGAAGAAAAATTAACTAAGTACATAGCAGAAATCAAATGTGCATACAATAAAGTCTTCACCCTTAAAATTAGTGAAACACAACAAGAGAAATCGTGTAAATTTAGGTTTTACACTTTTGCTTTGAATTCTGTCAGTTAGAAACGTTAATCACTAAAGCAAACTGTAGAATATTAAGAAGTCACATACATTTGATGACCTGTGGGTAGAAAAAAATGTTTCTCTCTCCAGTGTTAATGACTGGCTTAGTCTGGCCATCTGGCAGGAGACCAACATATATCCCTTTATTTCGCACTGATTCCAGACTTACAGATCCATTTTCCAAATTCTTCTCAATTTTAAACTGACAGTACTCGTCACCTGTGCCCTAAGAAATTGAAAGCAGAAACATGAGTTGAACAATTGAATTGATGTAACTAGGCAATTTGGATGTTTCTTAAGATTTAAATATTACTACCTTCTAATAACATTTCAGATTAACTTTAGGTTCTTCACAACATGGTACATTATCATACACGCTAAGACATACTTGCACCTTATCCCTGTTTATTCCTTTGAGACCAGAAAAGACTGATCACATAATTTGAGTAAGTGGAAGACCACATATGAAAGCATTCTGATTTATGTTAGAATTTAGGCAAAGTCTAAGATATATTCAAAGGAGTTTCCCACTTAACTTTCAGAGTGTTAGGGAATGTGAAAATATCTATTTCAGAAGACAGAGAATATTTATATACAAATTTGTACATAGCACAGATTTGCTAATGCTACACAATATGACATCTACTAAATATGAACTGCAGCTCTTAACATTTTCCCCATTTTATGGCACTTATAAGATTAATTTCAAAGCCTTTACCCAATCAAAGCCTCATCAGGCTTCTACAAGGACCCTGCCCTTTAATAGCAATAAATTAGCACCTCTGTTGATTTCAAAGCACACAGAACCATGCACACAAATGTAGCAGGCACAGTTACAGGGGCTGAGACATCAGGGCTCAGTTAGTTTTCAGAATATCACAACTTCCTTCTGGCCAATAACCATAAACAGACTATAAAAATCCCAGTTTAACGTATCTCAGAGAGAAGAGCACTCACTCCCATATGTTACACTTTTAACCTCAAAATACACTAACTGATACAGAGAAACATACAAGCTGTACGTGAAACACTCCTTTTTATCCAGACCTCCCGATCCACTGGTGAGGGCACTGCTGAACATGTAAGATATTCACAAAGCCTATATTCAAAATATGGCTCAAAGATTTTAATCTCTGATCAAAGCATATTGGAGTCAATGGTGAAACTCTCATGGACCTCACATCTGAGTACTTACACAGCTCTATTTCATACTTACTTGGGTTAAACTCCCAAATAAGAATTATACAGGAATAATTCTCACATAAATGCAAGAATTTTAACTTGGATGAACAGAGTCACATTGCAAAAGTCAGTGCAGTACATAGTTGCTTACAACTTAATTATTCTGTAGTGGGTTCTGTCATCAATTTATTTAGATTCAGTATCACTTTAAACCCCTGAATATGTTTGTGTTCTGCCACATTCGTAACAATTATGTCAGTTCATATCAGCAAACAAACATAGGATTAGTAAACATTGAGTCTAATGAGCAAATACCAGTGTCCCATTCTCTTCTTTGCTCTCAAATGTAAATCTGCAACAGTTAAACTCCTAGCAGGTGGACAATATTAAAGGGTCCCAAAATCAGAATATTTCAAGCACTCCCCAAGGCTAGTTTTATTAATAAATACACAGGCTACCAGTGAGATATTTCAAGAATAAACTCTATGTGGTTGCCTGATGAAGAAAAACACCAGGTTCTTAATTTCAGACAAAACAGAATCATTCGTAAAAGCTAGGATACCAATATCATTTCAACTTCTTCCAAACTCACACCAGTATAACTGTGGTTGTTTAATAAAAACCAAGTAAGCACAACAGAATCTTGAAAGAGACTCATTAGCTATCTCACAACACTTAATTTTAACTACATCCACATTCTCAATAATTTAAAATATAATCAGATCTTTACAATCAAGTGCCAAATAGACGTGACAACTCCTCTCGCTACGTTTTTCTATCTTTATTGGGCAAATGAAGGAAAAGATCTGAAAAATTTTAGGTCTGAACAATGTTTTATCCCATTTTTATCCAAGCAAGTAAAAACAGATTCTCTCCTGACAATTTCCTCAAACTTTCTGCAAAGGGAAATACAAACAAGAACTGCTTACTGTTCCATTACACTGGTCATCTTTGATCTTCAAATACATTCTTGGGTTTCTTACACTTTCAAACATGCAAAGTCCAGAGCTGATTTTATGCACCTTCCAGTAGGATTCCTGCT
>NW_009600953.1:146443-164684 GCF_000690535.1 Cariama cristata
CTGCTCCACTGCAGCTCCCATCAGGTCTAAGGCACAGAGCCTGGCAGAAACTTGTGTTGAGCAGAATGATGGCACCATGGTGAAACACACCCTTCAGAGCAGAGACAAGGAATCCTTTGTGAATAGCACAGCTTTTCTCCATATTAAACTTTGATATTGATATTGTTCATACTGATTTATTTTAAGCACTTATTCATGCATATCCATGTATAAAACACAAAACAGTGAGTCCCATATAATTCAAGTATACCTCCAGACTTTGAATATTTGCTGCTTTCTGAGTACATATTAACCTGAACAGTGGAAATTCTTCTTTACTCCACAGCTTCCCTGCTTTTTATTGTTCAGCAGCACAGCACAACATCCAGAGCACAAGGAATGTTGCAAATTAAGGAACTTGTATCTTCGACTTCAGTAGTTTCCCATGCAGCTCTCCTGTATGTACCTGTCTTCCTTCTTTTCAAACGTTTACTAAAAACTTTAGACCCATCTTTTCTGTGTTATAGCCCACCCTATTTGCATATACCAGCTGCAGCGTTGGCATCCCTCACACCAGGAGAGCAGTAAAGGAAAACTTGCCAAGTGCTGCCTACTCTTAAGCTGAAGTTTTGCTCCACCTCAGGGAAGAGGATCACTCTTTTAGTTTGCAGTCCTCTGACATTTGATTACAGAATCACAGGCTGGTGGAGGTTGAAAGGGAGCTCTGGAGATCATCCAGCCCAACCCCCCTGCCAAAGGAGGGTCACCTACACCAAGTTGTACAGGGTCACATCCAGATGGGTTTTGAATATCTCCAGAGGAGAGTCCACAGACTCTCTGGGCAGCCTGTGCCAGTGCTCTGCCACCCTCAAAGTACAGTTCTTCCTCATATTCAGATGAAACTTCTTGAGTTTTAGTTTGTGCCCCTTGCCCCTTAACCTGTCACTGGGTACCACTGAAAAGAGTCTGGCCCCATCCCCTTGACACCCACCCTTAAGGTATTTATGAGCATTGATGAGATCTCCTCTCAGTCTTCTCTTCTCCAGGCTGAACAGACCCAGTCCCCTCAGCCTTTCCTCACAAGGGAGATGCTCCAGTCCCCTCATCATCTTTGTTGCCCTCCACTAGACTCTCTCCAGTCTTGAACTGGGGAGCCCAGAACTCCACACAGCACTCCAGATGTGGCCTCACCAGGACAGGGTAGAGAGGGAGGAGAACCTCCCTTGGCCTGCTGGCCACATTCTTCTTAATGCACCCCAAGATACCACTTGAGAAGACTCATCTTAATTTTCCTCTGCCCATCTTACCTTGACATGCACAACAAATTCTTTGGAAAGTCCAGCATACCCTGTTGTTTCATCAGCTACTTTGCCTTGAAGATTGAAAGCAACAGTGTGACCTGGGTTCCCAGCTGACTCAAGAATGGCACAACCATTTGGTTGAAGGTGAACACGGAACTCACAGCATGTCTTGTCTTTGCTCTAGCATAGTCAAAGTACAAATAATAAATTACTTGAACTATACGGCAAAATCCAAAACAGAGATCACCACAATATAGTTTCTGTATTGTTCGAGTCTAGTCTAGTATGACAACACCTTTATATTTTTCAGATTTGCAATCCTAATAATTAAGTCCTAAAATTGTCAAGCCCATGGAATTTCAAAGCACAAAACGAGTTCATCTTCAGATGACACAGATTTGAGGATAACATGAAAGATACATGGGTGCCTCAACTGGAGAGAGAGTTAGTCACAGCTTACAAACATGGCAAAGAAGCATAAAACTGGCATAGACAGGAAACGAACTACAGTAACTCTCTGCCACCAGCCCTCCTCCTTTTGCCTCGGTGTTCATCCTCATTCGTTTATACTATTCTCACAGAAAACACTTAAGGAGTCAGAGGTTTTAGATGAAAGACTAAAGCAACATGCCATCCACACTTGCCTGTTCAGGTCTGCAGACTCTGTGATCCCATTGTATAAAAGACACAATATACAAAACACTAAAATATTTAAATATTTTAACAACTCCATCGTCATTCTCATATTTAAATAAAACTAGGATTTTACTAAATGTAAATTTACTAAATTCTACAGCTCCGTTTGCCTACTTGTATACTGCAAGTGCTGAGAAAGAAAGGCAGTGGTAAGACTTTGAAGATGGGATGAAACAAATCAAAATGGATCAAAACAAATCTGGAATATATCAGTTGGCTTATGCCAGGCATGTTACTTAGAAAAAGACACAAAGGAAAAATGGGCATTTAACAATCAATCCGTAGAATTTATACGTATTCAAAAAAGAGGAGATATTAGGTCATTCCAGGCACTTTGTCAGCATATGGCAAGCTGTCATAAATTACAGTTTGGAATGGCCTGGTATTCCCACATCAAATCATTTAGTCTATTAAAAAAATCCCATCAAAGAATAAAAAGTAAACTGTGAGAAAACAAAGCCCTACGTCTAAATTTCCCTATTCATTGGTAATTTCCTGAGTTCAGTTCTGCAATTCTTAACTCCTTATCTGACGGGAAGCACAATTATTTATTAGACAGATTAAAACCAGCATTATTTTTGATTAGACAATGACATGTAATTATGAACCAGAAACCAGCAACAGCATTTTCTACCTTTCCAATTACATGGCCATCAACAAGAGCAAGAGCAAGACGTGGCATCTGATGGCTGCTGAATATACATATATTTCTCCTTTTGACATTTACATCAAAAAGACCTAAGAGTTAAATGAAAAAAATGTTAGAAGCATGAAAGTATGTTAATTCATATTTGCATTTAATTACAATCAGTGATTTGCCATCTTTAAGGGAAAAGAATGAATTAAGTGTTTAACTCAACAGTTTGACCTCTCTGATCAATGAATCCTCTCATGCCTTCAGGAAAGGGCATCTAAAAACTACTGTCTATTTCACTGCCTTGAGGAGAAAAGCCCTGAGAGCTAATGATAAGGAAAAAATTTCTTTTTATCAGCCTATATGTTTTTTTAATTAAAAAAAAAAAAAAAAAAATCCATAAAAAGGCACTGAGGACTCCAGCATAATGACCTGGGCTACAGCGATGAATTTACATGACAAATAACAGCTAATGTAGGGAACATAAAGCTCTCAGGTAGGAAAAGAGAATTCATTTTCTCTATATCCATATTAGAATTCGTAAAGTACATCTTGCAGCATAGCTCATGGCTTCTAAAAATTTTAAATCTGGTCACTTTTCCAAACAATCACCTCTTATAGCTACAAAATACTGACGAAAGCTAAGGCAGTGCCATTTTTATTGTTCCCAGCAGGAACAGCTGGTTTTTTAAACAACTGTTCTACTAGCACAGTATGTTGCCTATTTGTAAGATGCAGCTGTGTCTGGAGGACTCCTGTGGTGTCCATAATGTAGGATTTTCAGGGTGTCATTGGGTCTATGAGAATTATACAGCCAAGGATCACTGTGCACATCAGGATGATGCCACAATCGTAAAATACAGATGGGGCTTTCAGTCCTTGGGGCAAGATAGGGAGGACACATAACTCTTACAATGGGTCTCTGCTTCCAGATAGAGCTAAAGCTTTCTGAGAAATTAAGAAAATCTAGACCAAATCATCATCTGATATAATTTGTCATCACCACTTTGAAAGTCTTTGAATTATATTGCTTTAGATCTGCTGAAGACAATTAAAGACTTCTACCAGTATCTGAAATGCAGAGTTCTCCATTTGGAAAGATAGGTAAATAATTTATGTCCAAGCACACACAAGGAAGTAGGGCCCCTAAACAAAAATTCAAACAACATTCCCAAGTGAGTGCTTGTGGACTTCTGTTGCACATGACTGTTCTAAATGCTTTGTAAATTACTGCACATGAGTAAAACAAACAAATCTGAAAGAAGTTAAGGGAGAATGATGTTGTTCTGAAGGCAGAAGAGATGCGTGATAGGTGTCTGCGTTCATTTTGCACTTGTGCTCATTTTGTAATCTGAACTATAAAAAAAGAGTACATAGTTATCCCTGTGTCACTAACTCTGTTCCTCTGATATCAGGGCAACTTTATCATATTGTTCAGAAAAATCAAGTTCTTTTTGATTACCAGTTTAATTCCTAAATACTCCTAAATCCTTGGGAGGTTGCAGATTACACTACTCATTTTTCTGACTTCCAATCCAAATTAATTAACAGTCAGTTTCTACTAATTTTCTTTTGATCTTTCTTTCTAATATAATTATATTTCTCTCATCTTTAACTACTGGTATTTAGTAGTTGTGAATCAGATTTGGTACTTGCATAATTATACACACTACTCATTTAAAATTGTGGAGATAACACTCATATGGATTTCACATCCAGTATGTAAAAATGTACCAAAAACGTACAGAATGCAATAAAAATGTCACATTTATGACTGAAAAATAGCATTAGAAATGCATTAATTTGTGGAAATGAAAGTGCATCTAGATGAAAACTGAGAAATAGTCTGCAGTGTGAACTTGAGTTCTACACATTAGAAGATTATGAACTCTGTGGTGTCTAAATGATCTGTCTAAACCAAATCAGATACAATCCATCAGTTGAGGACACAGCATTAAAGATTAGCAAAGATGTGCTTACTGCATCAGTACAGATTAAAGACCAAATTCCTACAAGCAGGTAGTTTGGTCTGTCACCAAGTAATTCAGTTTGTGACCCTTAATGGATCTCCTTGGAGGAAGGACGCTACCATGCTGTGCAACTGCTTTCAGGCATTTAAGACACTTGCAAATCCTAAAGCCATAGATAGGAGATTTGAGTTATTCGGTGTCTGAGTCACCAAATAGTTATAACTCAAGCACCAAGACTGCTAACTAATAAGAAGAGCTTTAGTAAAACAGAGTAACACCCGCTTTCAATGTTTGTAATATTACTGATCTGCCGTATTACACATTTGAGTTTTCTGGTGCGGCTTTTCTGAGGTGCTTTTATAGGCTGTGCTAAAGAGTATTCATTGCACTGCTCTCCATGCACTCTTTGGTGTTCTGAAAGATTCTGAAAGATTCTGTTCTATCACTGCCAAAAAGATGTGTTTAAGGTCCCTGGGAAGATGTGAGAAAGGCTGAGCAGCTCCATCCCTACAAAGATAACAAAAATATGCGTGCCTAATATGATATGTATTATAGTTAAGTGTTAGCAACACAGTAGGATGGAAGCTGATAGAGGAGGAACTGGAAGAGTGCCATTAAAATCAATGACAAGGGTGGAACAAAATGAATTGAGAGACAGACACACACACACACATATAAATACACTCTCTATTAATGAACTATACCTGGCAATTTGAACTTATTAGTTTAGGCAGATCTAGTTACAAAAGACTGTAGCTGTCCTTGCCATGGCAGTTCCAGGGGAGCACTAAACTGCAGATGACAAGAAGTTTCTATTCGGTAAAGGAAAGCCAGTGATGAGGTACCATATGAGATTTTGTGTGTGTGTGCTTTTTATGTAAACCAAGCATATAACTTCTGAGATTTTATAGCCATTCATACATGTAAATATTTTAAGTAAGAAAAATGTTTATTATAATTGTCTACTCTTATTCATTACAGGAACCACTATATGAGATCACAGTGAACTGTAAAGTCTTCCTTTCTTGTATCTTTTATGCATACATCCACATGAAAAATACTTTACCATATTTGTTTTTCTTGTCACCAAGAGCATCAACTCTGCTATCTGGACTGAGGCAAATGAAGCCACGGGTGAGCCTGTTGTAAAACTGAAGTGTATTGCCTTTCTTAAATTTCCATTTTTCAGCAGCCCACTAGTTTGGTAAACAACAAGCAGAAAAGACTTATGGATAATACACAGGAATTCGACATACATGAGAACAACTGACTTGATTTCACTCAAAGCATAATTTGAATGGTTTAAATAAAGAGGTACATTCTTACAGTTTCTTCTCTCTTGAGTTCCAGCTCTTGTCCTGTACAGATAAAAACCATGTAATTAATTTACAGAGCATCCTCATTCCATTTGACACAGTTGCAGTGATGCTGGGTTCTCCTCCCCACCAATTTTCACTTACTTCCTGGAAACGTGCTGGCATCTGTCACAGTCAGTTCTCTGACAATACTGCTGTCATCCTGCCCCTGGTCCAGCCACCTAAAAACCAGAATCCATTTCAGTAATATAACCTTGATTGGCAACTCCCACAACTCCCTGTATACATGGCACTGGCATACTGATTCTTCCTGTTCTATTTATTAAAGTCTCAAGGCTGACAAACAGCAATACAAAAATCCAGCTTTAGTAAAAAGAGATGGACTTTGGCAAAGACGGTTTTGTTTGGTTTTGATGAAACTTATAAATAAATGCTGTCCTGGACTGAAGTACAAGGGCTTAAGCTAATTATTACAAATCAGAGAACTCATATTGATCCCAGATCAATAATAAAAGGTACAGTGATCACGATGTTTGCTCTTCCTGTCTGCAAGAAGGCTACAGCAGGACTTAATTGTTCCATGCCCTGAAACTCCCTATACAGGGAGGCAAATCCAACACTGGCAACACTTTTACCATGTCTGAACAATACTTTTACGATGCCATTGTACTTGCTTCATGTCTACTTACATAAGTTAAGTCTAACTCCATTTGACTCAAAAGGATTCACACACTGTGAGAGCAAGATCAGCAAGCACAGCGTCAGGTTCTAACAGTAACTAGCACATACCCTGTATTTTTTCTGCCTGAAATGGATTTGAACTCTCCCTAAATTATGTATGAAGCTAGCATTATAGATCTCTTCATAGCAGTTCATCTCATCTAGAATACAGAATCAAAATTAGGTCAGGCAAAGATGAGGTGCTGTATCTGATAGGCAGAAAGCCCTTACTCACACATAAATCAGTTTCAGTGTGCCTATCGCTCATTCCGAGCTGTCTCAGGCAGTTATATATTCACTCAGAGAAGGGAAAGGAGGAAATAGAATTGGGGTGCCACTGGCAAGCTGCAGCTAGATTCATACGTGACTGAACTTCACCATTCCCAATATTTGCACCGATCTTTATCAACTATAATTTTTGCGTAAGGTGTTGAGAATTAATCAGGCATAGATAAAATTAGAAATGAGGTATAGAACAGAAGATTCCGAGCAGCAGCATCTGCAGGGGAAAAGGCTGGGAAGTTAGGATTGCTTCAAATTATGTTGCAGATCAGTGACAAGCTGCAAGGCAAATGAGAAAAAGAGATGTGGTCAGGTAACTGCGTTTCTGATAGCCATTTCAAAAGCTCTTAAAGTCTGATCCTGAGCTCAGCGAACCCCAAGTTAACCTCCATACTAATTTCAGTAAAGTAGGATCAGTCTGCTAGAGAGACAGCAACCCATTCTTCTGAAAAGCCTTGCATCGCATGACATGGAAGAATGAATGGACCCGCTGGTGTCAGATCCAAGGTGCTAGATATGGGGAATGTGTCAGAAAAGCACATCTTGAACAGGTCACAAGTTGCAAGAATGGGAAATTCCCAGGCAGAACTTTTCATTGCTTTTTCATTAGCTCAAATACACCAGAGGTTTGGGGCAGGTACAACTCGAAGCTGTGAAAAGAATCAGGCTATTTGAGCTCACTTTTTAGGAAACACATATTTCCCTTTACAGGACATTTCAGAAGAAAAACTATCAGTAATTACAAATCTATTAAAAATCTAGCCCAAATGAAACACCACCAACCTGTGACAAAGAAAATTATAATCCAAATCTGTTATAGGATCCTTGATTACAACTTTATCCAGAAACCAGCCATTTCCTTTAAAAAAAAGACATGTTAGTTCATGAGAGGCAGAATTAATGAAGTCTGACTTCCTTTGGCTTTCTCTCTTCTACTGGAACTGCAAAATCTGGAGCTCCATCGGCAGTTTGCTAGCATCACGGCTGCCCTGATGGCTGGAGAGGAGACAGTACCTGCTCTAGGTACTGAAGAGCTTGCTTATGGGCCTGCAAGTTGCTAGGTCCCTCCCTGGCTGTCGTCGCCCTGAGTGCTGCACATCTGGCCCTCGTTTAACATAGTCATTGTATGAGACATTTGTTTTGCCAATCAAAATGTCAACAAGATTAGATAGAATCTTATCAGCTTATCATGGCTCAAAATAAGTTGCTGTTTTACAATATTTAGGCTCATGAGTTTGAAAAACAGGTTTTGTGACTGCAAGCAATTTGAGTTTCACCATTAGTTGGGTGTCTAATGACAAGACAGTGTAGCCAAAATCTCCAGTCCCATCTTTACAGTGTAGCTGACGGTAACCAACCTAAAATTATAATAGCCCATTTCATCTGTAATGCAGACTGCACAAGACATATTCAATGTCTTATCATGCAGACGCTCCCCTCTTCACAGTTTTTCCATAGAGATCAGTCAAAAACAATAGAACAGTAGCAGATGGTGTCCTTAACATAACGGTTGAGAGCACAGTGAAAGTGAACACAAAATATTTGAAATTTGTGATGATACAATAAGGTAACGGTGTCACTTGAACAGTTTCCTTAGAAGCCTTTGTCTTTCACTTCTAAAATGTTTTCATACCTTCAGTTTTAGAAATACATATTGTATTTCAAAGAAAAAGTTCATAAGTTTGCAGGTAGTATTCAGTGACTGTCTAGAGATTTCTGACCTGATCCAAGACCATTGTGTCCTATAACAATCTTGTACAAGTGTCCAAGGTGCACCGCTTCAACAGCAAAGATGTCGGTCTGTAATCAATCAACAAAATTTCAGTAAAATCTCAAATGCAGAGCATTCTTCAGCCATGGAACCCCAAAGACCCATAAGCCCATAAAACTCTTCTGTCAAGATCATCCTTTGAAATATCAGCTAATGATAAGGTGAGAACAAACCAAGGACAGGATTCCTGAAATAAAAGTAGTGAGTGAGCCTGTTCAATTTGCTAACGGGAGTAGTTCTATTCAAATGAATGGGATCGGAGTCAGAAAAGAGAAACTTGCTGAAAGTTTAATTAGCTAAACAGTTACAAATTACAGCAGATTTCAACATTAGAAATGCAGATATAAAGTGTAAAGTTTCATTTTCTCTTCACTTATTAAATAAAAATTTTAGAAGAATTAAAACGAAAGCACACATCTTATCTATTTTATAAATGAAAATTTTGACTTCCAAAAGCACTGGTATACCTTTAGAAAGTATTTTTGGCTTATTTATGGAATTTTGGGGAAACATTAGAAAGCAGTAACTATCTCTTTTCTAATTGCATCTTGCCTGGGATAACCACCCACCTGAGAGTGCAAAGCCAGCCAAACATATCAGAAAATTCCATGTCTTTCACTTACTTGTCCTTTTAAAAATTTCTTGGATTTCTGTGACCTGAGCAGCTGTCTTGATCCTGTGTCACCTCTTTCTCCATAGACAGAAATATAAACATCAGCCTCAGTTCCAGCATTCCACAGTTCTCCTGTTGTCACATGAACTTCATAGACAGCCACTGACAATAAAAGATGACAACCATTCATATCACAAACACTATTACAGTTACATTAACATCTAGTTGTGAATGTGCCTGTGGAGTCCAAATACATCTGTGTCAAGGACAGTTGGAGTATAAAAACTTAATATTGAATAGGATTAAGTAAAATAATGTACAAACTTGCTTTGGTGTTATATTTATGCTTTTTGTCCCAGACTGTCACTGTGGGGAACGCAAACAGAATTGAACTTTAAATGCACAAGAGTATGTCTTTGTGCTGCAACATCATCTGAAATCATCATAAATCTGAAAAGTAAATAGCATAAATCCAAGATTAGCCTTACCATAGGTGGTGAGATCAAAACTATAACAAGCAACAGGAGCCATTAACATTTTGATTGTGCTGGTTAACTAAACAAGCAAAAATCTAGCACCACAGTTTTAGCTTTCTAGGACCTCAGAACTCAGAAAGCTGCATTGTTTCATTATTTCAGTGACTCATGCAATAGGATACTATAGACTTCCGCTATTATATTCCATATGGAAATTCTTTAAAGGCTTTAAATTTGGGAGGAAAAGCCTAGCACTTAAATTCAATAAATTGATTATTTAATAGAAATAGATAATGCAATTAAAATTAAATTTGAGTCAAAATCCAATTAAACTGGAGTAAAGACTGTAATACATAAAAATATGTATCAACAGAAAACTGGACAGTAAAATGCAGATATAGGGACCTCATAAAATTCAGAATTAAGATAAAAATGCACAATTATAATCTTCAGTAGAAACATGGGAAAGGCAAAGTTTATGCCAACATACAGTAACAATATTTTGTTAGACCAAGTGAGGTACAGAGAGAAAAAAAGGATGAGAGAAAGCCTCATTTTCTGGCACACAAGCTCTTCTTCCAGATGTAGGTGTCCTTGTGCTTCTGTCTTGCAAGCAGAGAAGTTTCTGAACTTAATGGTCCAGAACAACATCAACATTATTATCATTCAGTTATCAGTTTCCACTTGAAATTATGGTATGAAGCTTGCTTGTAATCCTCTGAAGACAATTTCTCCCACATCTCACTTCTGATAGACAAACACCTTCTTTTAATAACCAGTGAAAATTTATTCACAATCAGTCTGTATCTGCAATTATGCTAAGTGGCTGGTCAGTGTTTACAACTTTTCCCTTGATGCTTTTTTTATGATTATCTCACATTTATTTACATAGTATTTGTGTGCAGGTTACTATACAAGTTGTCTTTAAAGAATTCATTTTAGATAACGGTAACAATTGAGCTAAAACAGTAAGCACACTGCACAGTTTATTTTAATATGCCTACACAGAATGCTAGTGCTAGTTTGCTTCTAGCATCAGACCCAACTTATTTTGAGATGAGGACCGGGTACCTCTAAACTCCAAAGTATTGTACTGTAGACGTATGCTATTAATAAATCCAGTATAGAAACTTAACATAGCTAACTTAAAAATTCAAGCAATACTCACAATTTTTTACACTTCTCCTTACCTCTCATAAGCCTAGAGATCATCCCAGCTTCATAAGTATGTATGAGTATTTATAATGCTTACAGCTTTTATCCTAGGAAATAGTGACTCTCTTAATGGAATGAAGTTGCATCAGGGAAAGTTCAGATTGGACATTAGGAAAAGGCTCTTCACTGAGAGGGTGGTCAGTCACTGGAACAGGCTCCCCAGGGAAGTGGTCACAGCACTAAGTCTGTCAGAGTTCAAAGAGCATCTGGACAATGCTCTTGGTCATATGGTAGTCCTGCAAGGAGGAGGGAGTTGGACTTGATGATCCTTACGGGTCCCTTCCAACTTGAGATATTCTACGATTCTATAATTATTTTCTTTAGATATTCCATGAAAAAGTGTACAGAACCAAGATTAAGAGAAGGAATTGTATTCTTCACCTCTATTTTTGACTATAAGTGTAGAGCATAACATTTGTAAACATACCATTCTAAAATTAGAGGGTGTAAGGGTTAAGATTATTTACAAAATTTAATTCTTTCTCCTATGCCTATGAATTATGATAGATAGAACAAGGAGGTAAAACACATATGGTTTTCCAGATCAGCTATTATTATTTGGACAAAAGCCACTACATTTAAGGCACAGAAACTTTTGACAGTCTTTAGTTAGCAGCATAGTCATGTACTATTTTTTCCCAGAGTACACCTGTCTCAATACTCAAATTAGTTTTAATTCAGCAACTGGTAATTAATACCATATTTTACCCACATAATTTACCATGTCACTACCTGACCTACTTACTTCCCCAAATTTTTCTTTACCGCACTCACATGAACAGACCATGGCAGAGGCAAAGAACTCATTTCTCCAAACCAACCATCCCATATCTAAGACCACGACAATCCTCTCTATTCTACCATTTCCTCCTTCAGTAACTATAGATTTTCCAGTTTCTGCAAGAAGTAAAGCAAAGGTCCACCATCCACCAAACACCGTGTAACCCTGATTTATCCCTAGCATATAATTAAAGATTGCATCATAAAACATGAGCAGAAGGGGACAAAAGTAGGATGGTTGAGAATAAAAAGTCAAACAAATAGTGCCCAGTCCCCCAGCATTAGGGCTACAAAGTCTCTATGTAATACTTCTTAACAGTTTCATTCAGACGTTTTTCCTTTGAATAAAAAAAGGCTGTTAAATCAGAAAGTGTTTCAGCCTCTTTTTATTCAGAAATTGGTTTTAAAGCACCTCTCATCATCTCTCTTTCAGATTGAATCTAGACCTCTTCACTGTTCTGTTATCAAACTATCTTCTCTGAAGTTAAAAGCTATGTTCTCTTTTCACTGTCTCATGTAGAAATACAATATTAGCAAAAAGACACAGAAACTGTCTTTCAATTACTAAGTTAGAGATAAAACTGCCTTCTCCAAAGCCTTCAGCATGACCCCTCTTATACTGAGGCTGGCAGAAATGCACAGAAGCTCTTTTCTTCCTCTTTTGTGTGACAGAGAAATTGTTAACTAAAAAATACAGATTGAGAGAATGGTTTAAATGTGCTGTTACGCTTTACGATGCACCAAGATTACTTGATAACAAAACTCTTGCATTATATCTTTATCTCAAAAACAAGGAAACAACCTACTCATAAAGAAGAGCCTGAAAATTAGAACGTGGGTAAGATCAGTGTCCTAGAACATGAAGCAAGAGAACATTCAGGGAAGAACAGATACTGCAAGTAGAGGAATTGAGCTTATTCAATATAACATGTTAATGATCATTAATTAATGTTTATTTAAGGGGGTGTTTGGTTTTTATACCATTATGCTTGTATATCCCCCTGCTAATGTACACTAATAATATTAAAGTATCCTGACCAAAGAGACCAAACCTATGAGGAAGCAGACTGACTGCCTCTGAGGCTTTTCGTGCCCTCAAGGGTATGAAGGTCATAACCACTTGAGATCAAAAATCGTCACGGTTAGTGCATGCCAGCCTCTCTCTACAGCATTTTATGAGCCATTTACAGCTACTAACCATCACTGGAGAAAATTTCACCTGCTATTCTTTTTCTCCTAAAGACATATTAATGATGCACAAACCCATTTTTCTGCTCTTCTTTTGAGGTTCTTAATCTCAGTGCTCAGTCATCATCAATAGGCATAAACACAGCTCCAGGCCAATCAGCTCTTCATTACAAGAATGACTGTCCCACGGTATGTTTCCCCACATCCATGGGCCATTTTCTGGACTTCTGCCCCTCAATTTCATTTATACCCCCTTCCTCTAGCCTGCACCCACAGCAGCTGTTACCATTGAAATGCCTGTTACCATTTCAATTTTGCAAGATCAACACAAAGTACCATAAGCATACCACCAAACATTGCCATAGTATTATGTATCCTGAAAAAGGCATTCTGTAGTTTTTAGACAACTTTGAATGGAAGTTTCTCTCATCCCATTAATCTTATCCTCTGCAGTTGCTATGATTTTGGGGGGAAGGGAAGAGAGGAGGGCATGGAATCTGTGCTGGGTGGATCCTACTCTAGTGAAAACTCCAGCATAAGTAATACCAGTGTTGTTATGACTTTTCCCCCTCTACCATCACACCCTACAGGATGGGAATCTGCCTCAGCATTCTTGCTCCCTCACCCACATCTCTCCTAGGATACACGGATCTTGCTATGCCTTTCTGCTTTCCTTAGGCCAGAGGAGAACAATGCCATTTGGAGAAAAGGGAAGAGCAAGCACAGACTTTCCACTCCCTTCCCATTGCTGAAGCAGACACCATATAGCAATGACACCCACCACAGGTGACAGGGATTGGTGTGGTAGAGCAGGACATTTGAACAGTATAAAAACGGCAACACCCAACAATTTTTGTATTGTTTGGCATTATTCACCTTTAGAATTACAATATAATCTTTATGTGACTAATGGAGCTTTTAACACTCATAGCCTTCTGAAATATTGTTGAAGTTTTGTTCAACACCCAGAAATGAAAAGTATTCTAGAAGCCTGTCTCAGCCACTTGCAAGAAGGAAACTAAGACAGCAGCTACAATAGTCATACGGGATCTATAATCCTCAGTTATTGAAAGAAGAGTTTGTGATCCAACTCATGTAGTTACACGTGAGGTATCTTTAGTATTGTCTCTGTTTTAAAGCAAACACAAATGCTGAAAATCTTACCAAAGAAGGAGTCTTTCTAAAGGACCTGTGAAATTCAAAGCATTAAAGACTCTCCCATCTCCTTTCCAGTGATTCTTAACCTTTTACCCAGGTATGCCCGGTATCCCCAGGAAAACAACACAGAAAAAGTGTTGTAGTAGCCAAAAAGTAACAGCTGGCCTGATGACAAACAGTGAACTCACCTCTATTGGCATCAGTTCATGGCCTGACTTAGCTGATGTGGCATTGTGCTTACCTGGAAGAATAGGCTGACCCTGCTGTAAAACAGGAAGCTCCATAGATATTTCCCCATCAGCCTGGTCCCAGGCCAGCCATCGATGTGCAGGAAAAGAAAACTGCTCCCCTGAGAAAAGGTTGAGCAACTGCACCTAAACAGAACCAAGAGTTGCAGTTTAAGTGGTTGATCTCAGTCTGGATGGAGCAGAACATGAAACGTGTGGGATGCTGTTGAAATCTGTGCAGCTGGAATTCTGTGGCACGATCACAAAACCATGGGTTTGGGGTATGTCTGCTCCCTGGATACAGCTGCCCCCAATCTGACTTTTCACTCAGACTCAAAAGTGCAGGGCAGAGTAACTCAAGGGCAACCAAGAGACAAGGTTTATCAGCTCAGGTGCAGGCCCACAAAACGTAGCTATGTCATTCCAGCTGGTATATCTACGTGGGCTGGCACCAGGTGGCATGGCTTACCGAACACTCTCACTGGGAAGTTTGGCAATGCTTGCAGTTCTATTCCTTGAACTTATTTTCTTATCATAACAGGAATTAAAAGAACAGGTTTTGATTCTTCAACTCTGCTTGTGACATAAATAAACGATGAAAGTGCTAGCCCCAACACTAGTCTGTCCTACACAATTTTCTTCCATGCCCAACTTCTAGCATATAGCAGCAAAAGGACCATAGGCACACCAGCTGAAGAAATGAAGGAGGTCTACTTATCTTGTACTTCATAAGATTCCTTAGTAAGCACCTCAGAGGCTCCTGTATATTAGAATAGTCCCTGATTCTGCTAGTTTATACTAGTAGCTACACTCAATTTTGGACCAGCAGAGAGAAGCAAAGACATTTCTACCTGTAGTTTCACTCCTGCTCTGTGCTTTGCAGAATCTCATCTCCTTAATTCGAATGTTGAACAAATTCAGAATTACTGGAAACATTTTTATCTCTTTTACTGCCTGAATACTAAACTCTAAAGAGAAAGAGACTCACCTTGTCTGAAAAACCTGGCACTTCTTAGCCTGTCAGCATCTACTGACAGATCTTGAAAAGGGAGTTTGGATTAGCAAAACAGCCTCTTTGTGGACATTTTCAGGTCTGATACCATCACAGTCCAGAGACAGACACAGAAATCATGCAATACTGATAGAGGACTAGTATGTCTAACTACCAGAAAAGCTCTGCTGCTCTACAGCAGCAGAGTACTCTCTCTTAATTTCAGATCTTCCAGAAAAATGTAGGTTTCCCAAGAAACAATGATGTTAAGCATCTCTTCTACAAAGTCAAGAAATCAGTGGCTGTACTCCTTTGGCTCTCTACCATACAAAACACTAGGTTACTTGTAGAGTGTGTTTGGTTGAATGTATTTCTTTTCTTTGAGTTTCTGCCCAAAGTTGCCAAGAGGGAATGACCTAACCCTGGCTGATGAATCACTCCCTAAAACCTGTGCCTGATTAACTGAGATTTGGTAAGAAGACAATTAAAATTTGCAAGCCAATAATCAATAGAACACACTCAAGTGTTGAATCTTTCTTTTAAAATGTTACTGTTGATTTCAATTAATATATCCTAGCTGGGAAGTGAGAAGGGGAATAAAAACTTCTCATTTTTTCTTTCCTTTTTTTGTCAGACTTCTTCAATCTCTCAGTTTAAATGGGTGTCATACAAAGCAGGCAGTGCAGCCTCTATTCAGAGGATGGTGTACAACAAAGCTGCATATGTCCATTTGCCACATCAGATTTCATTATAACCAAAACGTCTAATACCACGATTAAGCATACAAATGAACGTTTTCTAAGAGAAAACCTACTGTTCTCTTCTAGCCTCTCAACTCAGATACACTTTTGGGTGTATTGCTGGTAACCTGTACCTCTGTCTCACAGGATAAAGTCATGAGGTATTTTCTACCCTTTCACTGCTTCCACACACACATTTATGAACAGAAAAATAGCAAGGAACAGAAGAAAAAAGTGTCTTAAATGATACCCTGACTCCAGCATTCCCCAAAACAAAGCACAGCTGGAAAACAAATACCTAGGTTTTATAATTCCTTAAAGAATAACTCATCAGTGTTGTCATCCTGGCTGGGTGGCCTACAGTAGGCTCCCACAACATCCACTTTATTTGTCTGTCCCTTAATCCTCACGCAGAGGCTCTCAACTGTGCCATCATTGACTGCAAGCTCCATGCATGCCAGCTCCTCCATTACATACAACACCAACCCTCCCCACCTCACCTGCCCTGCCTGTCCCTCCTGAAGACCCTGTAACCATCCATCATGGCACACCAATCACAGGACTCGTCCCATCTGGTTTCGCTTATGCCAATGATGTCGTGTCTCTGGGACTGGGCCAAGGCTTCTAGCTCCTCTTGCTTGATCCTCATGCTGAGCACATTGGTGTAGAAACATTTCAAGCACGGTTCGTTGTGCCCATCGCTTCATGGAGCACTCTGAAGGATCTCACCAGCATGCAGTCTCAAACTTTGGCATGCCAGCCCATTGCTTGTCACTGACTAGTCTAGTTTTGTCCCTTTCCCCCTTCCAATCTAGTTTAAAGCTCTGTCAATCAGCCCTGCTAGCTCCTGCACAAAAACTCTTTTCCCCCTCTGAGGAAGGTGCATCCCATCGGATGACAGTAGAACTGGTGTTGTACAGACCATCCCATAATCGAAAACCCCAAAGTTCCACTGGTGACACCAGCCTCAGAGCCACCTGGTGATTAGTTGGGTCTGCCTGTTGCTTTCAATATTCTTCCCTGCTACTGAAGGAATCGAAGAAAAAACTACCTGTGCACCTGATGCTTCAACCAACCACCCCAAGACTCTGAAATCCCTTTTGATCACCTTTGCACTTCTCTTTGCTACCTCATCACTGACGACATGAAGAGCCAACAGCAGATGATAGTCTGAGGACCTTACAAGACCAGGGAGTTTTCTAGTACCATCTCTTATCCTGTCCCCAGGGAGGCAGTAAACTTCCCTGTGGGTTGGGTCCAGTCAGCATGTCCAACCCTCCATTCCCCTCGGAGGGGAATCACCTACAACAACTACCTTTCTTTTTTCTTTTATGGGTGGTTGTGATGCGGGGGGGTAGGCTGCCTAGACGATCCCTCCATCCCAGAAGGCCCTTCATCCACATCACCAATTGTCTGTCCATCCAGTTGCAGGGCCTTATACCTGTTGTGTACGGGTATCTGGGAAAGCAAGGCACGCTGAGAGTGGATTCACCAGCCACCCCAAGCAGTAACCCACTTCCATTCTCCCCTGTCTCCTGGATCTCCTTCTTCCGCCTGGTGGTGAGAGGGTAGGGGGGTCCTTTGTCTCTTGTGTCATGGTTGACTGGTCCATCTGTCTCACTGATACTCCTCAGCCTGGACAATTCCTCCCAAAGCTCTGTCACCAGGCTGATCAGCTCTTTTACTTGGACACATCTCCCACAGGTGAGTTTACTGCTGCCATCAGATACTGACCCAAAACTCAGGCACACCCTGCAGCCTGGGACCTGGATGGCTCCATGTTCCTTTGAGAGCTCTGTCTGGGTGACTCCATCAGTTCTTGCTGCTGGAGGGGCCATGAGAGATGCTGAGGGCACAGCTTTTTGCTGGGTGGGTATGATGGCTTCTGCTGCTCTCAGCTGGATGTTCCCAACCTGGTCACTGTGGCTTATTTAGGCCTGAGTTCCACTTCTGCTCTGCCTTGGCTGAAGCATAGCACACATAGGTTTAAGGATACCCCTTTCTTCTTCCTAGTGCCCTTCTTTCTCCTTCCCACACAAATGTGAGTACTGCTAGACAGCTCTGAGGTGAGTGCCAGCCATTTTGTCAGAGACCTCCAGTACCACACCACACCACACCACACCACACCACAACACACCACACCACACCAAACCACAACACACCACACCACACCACAACCAACAA
>NW_009600953.1:164855-197941 GCF_000690535.1 Cariama cristata
CGCGACGCCACGCCCCCCCGCACCACACCACACCACACCACACCACACCACACCACACCCTCACTGACGGCCAGCACTCCCGAGGGCCTTTTAAATCTCCCGCGGTTGCCTCTCTCGCGAGAGTTGCCGCCTCCCGCCGGGTGTCGCTGCTCTCGCGCGGGTTTCCCTGGCGGCGGGAGCCCCCCTCCGCCGCTCTGAGGGAGGGCCAGCTGGGCTGACTGGTTAGGGCGCCAACTGGCCACAGAGTGGGAACGTGGACCAGTGAATGTGTATCTTCAGTGGGCGCTTTGCATTAGAGAGACCGAGATGACAACGATGAGTTTGTCAGCAGCTGCTACAGCCCTTCGTGAAGTGCTGTCTCTTAACTGAAGGGTGAGAGACCCCGGCACAGAGGGGGAAGCGTGCCAGGCACGCAGAGCGTATCATTGACACAAATAGTACACCACCAATGTTAATAGGAGTCGGATCCTTTCATTCCCTGTGCAGGAACCTATATACTGTGCTTCACAACTGAAACTTGAAACAGAACTAGCTGATTCTCGTCGCTTTATTACCTCAGCTTCACCTGCATCAAGATCTTATTTAATAAGGCGGGAAAAGAACCTGGTATTGTCCGTTTCTCCTCAGAGACACGGAGCTAGAAACAATTGCAGTGTAGCTCTGGTGCTGTGCGTAAGGACCCAGCGCCAGCCACAGATTTGAGGAGGACTTGGCTAGGCTGAGTTCAGTGACACCCTGGGTTTCAGCAAACTCCAGACACTCTGTGCCGTACAAAGGTTGTAGAAGACTCGGGCTACAGCAGCCAACTTAAGTAGTTTTTCTTGCTGCCCAGCCACCTATTTTTAAAGGAACATAATGTACAGCTCTCACTAAACTGCAAACAAACAGCCAAGACATACCATCGTAAGCTGCCTTTAATTCCACACAAAAATACTCCTTCGTAAACTCTCTCTTAAATGAAGCTGCAAGCGTTTGATGAGGCTAATATACTTATGCCAGGGATTTTTTTCTGACTTGTATTTTGACTCCACTGTCATAGTGACAGCTTTTGGAAAGATAAAATTCTTTCTCACTGTTTTTACCTCTTCACAGTGCCAGGCCGGGGAGTTTCCTGCATTCGTATGTCCTATGCGTATTTTGTAGAGACGTCCTATGTTTCCAGTATTAACCTGTAAAAGAAACCCAACTGATGAAACACAGACCATATGTTAAAAAGCAAAGGCATGCAACAGAAATTCATTTAGTAACTGTCAGGTGACATTTTTGTTTAGAGGAATTAAATATTCTGATATTTAAACAAGTGTTTCCGATATATTTTGCTCTGGCTAATCGTTAGAAGCTTGACTCTTTAAAGAACAACACTCAAAAAAGCTGTTGGCCTGCCAACCCCATTTAAATGCCTTCAGGATGCTGCTGTAGCTATTTTGTTCCGCAGTGAATACTGGGCTCAGTGGCAGATGAATACAGACTGTATGTATGCATGCCTAGAAAGCAAAAGTGTCTTGACCCTAAAACCTGGCTCAGTTTAGCATCTGTCCCACTGACCTGCTACAAAATTATTTGTCTCCCAAGCACCTCCCACACACCTCTGAGTTTCTCCCTACCCCTCCAGGAGGGTATGCCTTACAATTTTGGAAACAATTGTGTTCAGCTTTGAGGTTTCTTTTTATAAATTATTTCAATTAAATCAACTTAAAAAGCTGTATTTGAACGATTAGCTCTTGGGCAGCCTGGATGAGTGTGCCCAGTACAGATAACAGGGTGCCGAGGGAAGAACTTTGTGTGAAGGTTATCCAAACAACTAGTTATGAACTTAAGTGTAGAAATAGAAAGCTTATCTTCAAGGAACTAGAAACACACCATGAGCGTCTTCCCTCCTTGCTGTATCTTTTTTTTTATTGTTATTATGTAGGCTGGATTTGCTGTCCTTCTGTTGTTTTCTGTAGAATTCATTTTCACGTTTCCATTTACAGCTCAGAGGTGGGTGTGAACTGAATTCCCTGTATCATGAACTTCCCTGAACTCAGTGTTATAAAGAATAAAGAGGCAGAGCAGCAAGGACAGACCAGAGTTAACTCCGACCTGGCATACAGCACAAGCAGAGAGGTTTTTCTCTTTCTATACGTTTCAGTGTAGGCACTCCTTAATTGTATTCAGGGCTATGGATACTCACCTAAGAGCGGAATCCTAGGTCCCAAACCAAGGACTGCCTCCATATTTTGCGTTTAAAAGTCATTGGAGGTGAAATTAATTGTAATAATGGGAGCAGGAAACAGAGCCAACAGTATCTATTGTGAAGAAGGTATTTTTATCTGTCAGGCACCTGGTTGCTTATTTTATCTGCTCCTTTCAATCTTATATCTGGGGTTTTTTTGATATCACAGATGGAGAATGGCATACTATCAGAGGTGCTGGATTCTTCTGAGAAACTGCATCAGGCTGAAGAGGGCTAAGAACTGCATTTCCTACATCCCAAGCAGCTACACGGCTATTGTGAAAAAGGTGAGCTCTTCCTCAATGCTGCCATTAAATACCTTTTCTCAGAAGGGGACTTGCTGTGCTGGATACTACAATGGAAGCACCTGTTCGTTATATGGCCCTATAGCTGGCACCTGCTAGAGACGCTCGCTGACAATCCCATATACATGCTCAAGCTATGCAGCTTTTGCTAAGAGACCTGTTCGGGTTCACTGAAATCACCATGCCACAAGACTGATGGGGGAGAAATTTGCTTATGTAACTGGGAGCAGCAGTAGCTTCAGACAGACAGACTTTATTATATAATAATTGCCGTTATTTAAATAAAGAAGCAGGTATTTAACAAAGTTAAAAATTTACTCCATACCCTAATTCTTCACTTCCTCATTTAATTTCTAATATTGTAGCCCCATTTTAAATTTAAAAAATAAACAAGTACCTGTTGTCCTATATTTCTTGGTATTTTCTTGGGCACTATGTAAATTAACCAGTAGATCTTCTTAAACAGACAAGAAATATGTTGGATCAAATCCACTTTGGATAGGTGAGTGGGAAAGGATACTAAATTTAGCTCTACATTTCAGTCCTGTTTCTTGTTTCCAGATATGTGTACCGTACAAAAAACTGACTGTCTTTTTATCATATAGATTTTGAAATGTCATGCAATCTGGCAGGATACAAGAGGGCAACACGACGAATATTTATTACTTACTGTGAAGATATCTTCATTGCCTCTCTGAAATAATTTTCCCTCCTCTCCATCAAGAAAAATAGGCCCCGAACTGCTGTGATCTCCATACAATGTAATATAAACCTTTGAGCTTGTTCCTGCAGATGGCATATCACTGGTGTGGACTGACACCTTCCATTTCCTAGCTATCAAAAGATGAAAAGGTTCACTGAATTACTTGAACTCAAGGTTCTTAAGAAAAATGCATTTCAGTAATCAAAATCCTAAATAATACCATGTCAATGAATACAGAAATATGTATTTCACAAAATTACAGCAGGCAAATAATTAAGTTTGCTGTGTTGGGCACACAAAAATCAGGAAACGTCAGGTTGCATTCACATCTTTTACTCTGCGTATGCCATATGACTAAGTCAAATTTGCATGAACGTAGATCACTTTTCAAACACAGTTTTGAAATATTGTATTAAACTGTATCAAGTATGGCTTTCTGTTTACAGAGGATATATCAGCTCTGCCCAGTGCAGTGCTGCAGAATGACAGCCAGGCAGGCTCTCGGCAAGCTAGCTCTGGAATTAGAAATTCATCACTTCAAGCATTAGGGTCTCTCAAAGCAAATTAGCTCTGCTGAAAGAAACCTCTTTAAGAAAGAATCTGTATCTCCACAAAGGTGCGATGGGCTACGCAGATGTAACAGCTTGTTTGCAGTCCACTGAAGGACTACCGATGTATTCTTGCATTGCGGTGTTGGCGTTATACCCTGAGATACCAATACACTTTCCATGGTTCATTTTCATAATTATCAAGACCAAATATATGGATTTAGGCTTTGGTTTAGTGGAAGCTGAGTATCAATGGCGTGGAATTAAGGGAAATGGTATCCCTGAGGGATGGCTGATAACAGGAAGGAATACTAAGAACACACCCTCACTCCCAATGTTTCTAATTAGCTGATACCCATCTGAAATAGTATACATTTAAGCACCTCCCAAGCTTGCTAAGGTTGTTTTGCACCGCTGATTAATATCACTGTTTCTTAAAAGAGACCTTCCTTTAAAGTACAGCAGCTGTAATAAAGGGCCTTACTGACTACAGAAGTCCCCTGTCATCTAATGACTCATGTATGCTACACATTTTACCTGTATTACTGACTTTTCTCTCCATCACAGTATCTTTGATCCTGTCTGCTCCAACTAAAACACTAAGAAATAATATAGTGATGATGAGTGAGCTCATCTTGATATGATGAATTTTGTGTTTATTGACTATTTGAGATACTTAAAATAGATGTGTGTCTTAAACCTCAGGCAATGAGCTATCCTGCAGTCCTGTTGTGAGGTTCAGCCAAACCACTTTGGGTTTGAGTGTCATGCAGTATTTTCAGTGCTAGCCATGGGCATTTTCTTAAAGGAGTCAGTGGATGTTGATCATGATACATACACAGAATTACACTGCAGCAGAATATTATTTGAGGACTAGTGAAACTAATGATTTGAGGAATTTGCATTTAGTTTTCTGTGGCATTCTGGAAGAAATAAGGTAGGATTAGTATTTTTACTTGCTCATGTTTAGCCATGTCCAAAAAGAAAAGATATTATATATTTAAGAAATTGATAATTAGGCTGACCTAGGTCTGGTGCATGCCAATATCCTTGTATCTAGAAAATAAACGAGTTGAGAATATATGTCCTCCATACCACTTAGCAGTTATGTTTGAATAATTAATACTGCTTTTAATAAAAGGCAGAAAACAAGGCACCGTAAAGGCACATTATGAAATCTAACATATTAATGAGACCTGATGGTAGAATCTATAAGTCTTGTTTGTGTGTTGCTATAACCATTGGGCTGTACCTATTGAGGAAATTTTTACTTCTGTGTAGCCATTGTGCTTTGTATGTAAAACATACATTTGTTGGGAAATACAGTTTTGTAGAATCAATAAGTATTAAAATAGATATTCTCTCCCATACTTTGAGGGAAGAGACAGGGAGATATTAACATAATGCTTGGCTCATCTTTGAGGACAAACCTCAAGACATTGAAATTCCACAGCAGTGTTCTGAGATTTACTTATTTGTTTGAAAAATGCTTGTAGATCCATGACCTGAGTAGAAAGAATGAAAATTTTAAAAGACAGAGCCAGAATCTAAGTGAAGTTACGTTGTTTAAGAGCAGGCGTCTAAAATATATTATTATTGTGATAAATTGGGAGTATACACCACTACTCAATTTTAAAGAGCTGCTTTTAAAGCAGCTCTTTTCTGAAACTACTGTGAATGTGCAGCTATAGTATCAATGCTTCCTAAGTAATTATATTGTCATTATTAAATAATAACTTGCCAGACAGCTACTCTTACCAAGAGGTTAAACTTCGTCATTACAAGAATTGTCATAGCCTGAACATATTAAACTGAAAGAACGGGGAACAAATAATAACTGTGAGACCCGAGGAGGAGAAGTAACTGGCAGAATCACATTTTCCAACAATAGAGCAGTGTAACACTTCTCAAAAGTTGCTGCTATCTGCTTCTTCTACTGCTGAAGTTAGCTTGGTGTTTCTGTTACAAAGGGGGTTCTTTACACTATCCAAAGCAGTGTAACTTTGCTCCAACTTTCTGTGAGCCATGGCAGATGACTGGTGACCATATAATCCTCCATGTTAATCTCACTTATGACTGAGAAACTAGCATATGTATATGACATCTATGTCACTCTACATCGGTGTACCTAACCTCTTGTCTTAATTTAATTTACTAAGGTAAGAAAATTGCATTAAATAGTCCCCTGAATTCTTAAAGTGGATTAACATGGTAATTAGACTAATGATATTTGATAAAACTGGTGCTATAAAAACCAAGTAACTTGTTTAATAGCGATAAATTAAACAATTTTAAACAAAAGTCTTGCTTTCTTCTGACATCCTTAGAAGAGCAATACACCTTATGCATTTCAGAAATGAAAACCAATAAATGATACCAAAGTATTGCCTCTAAACACTCAAATTGAGGAGCCTAACACTTCTGAGAAATCAGTCATTTCTCATTAGATTTATGTTATATACACTTTTAGATATGCAAACCAATGTCATCCAGCTTTTTATATATCACCCTAGAAATAGTAGTGATTACTAAGGATCACTGTGTGCAACAGCTTCTTCTCCAATACACTGTTTTCAGTCTCTTGGAGCCTTTCCAGTTAACAGTTTCCAGTTTTCATCTCTACCCATAAACAAATATTCACTGCAAAGTCAGCAGAAGATCTGTTTGACCATTTTTTTCAGGTCAAGGGTAGTAAAGATACCCAATAAATTCTCTACTATGTAACTGTTTTGTATATAAGCCTGTCATGTGCTGGCAATGACATGTGTTTGAAAATTTAATTGTGAGATATGGCTGAAAGAAAAGAAGAAAAAAACTCACAGAAAATACTGCACTTAGATAAAATACTGGTCTTGACTGTTCTGGAGTAAGATTTTTGTATGATTAATATTTTTTTAAATCCCTCAGTATTTATATTAGTTCACAGTAAAATTAGTCCAGAATGCCTTTTGAATTAAAAACAGCAAATTTTCAAAACTAAGGAAAGAGGTTAATGAAGTCAATTAAGCTGAAAAGTGAGTTAGAGCAAAGGAAAATAAAACAAACTAGTAAAAAGGTTATTTAACCATAAACATTAAAAGGGAATACGCAAAGAAAGACTATATACAGTACGTGCTGACTTTGAGAAGACAAACTAAGTACACCTTTACAATAAAGTGATAACTGCCTCTTTTTTTTTATTTATTATTAATAGAAATGGTGACATACAGTGATTGGGAAATCTCAGCACTGTTGACAAGAATGGGCTATGAAATGGGAAATTTAAAGTGGAAAACCAGAATGGCATGAAGAGTGCACTGAGAGAACAAAACCCATGTATCTTACACCAAAGGCAGTACTAGGTAATGTTTTTGAACAAATTTTAAATGGATGGACAGTTATCTCCAGACAGCTAAAAAGAAAAAAGATTACCAGCATCAGTTTACTGCAGATACATGGCACAAGGTGTCCAGACTTGCATTGTCCAAGTACCCAAACTCCTCCATGATGATGATAATTCGTCTTTGTAGACAAGGAGATTACAGTAGCTCTAATCTATCCAAGCATTATATGAGAAATTAGTAGCTAAAATGGAGAAGTGGATTAGTTCAAGACTGTAGAGTAACAAAATAGGTAGCTAAATGGGAAATTATACATTTCGACATTTCTGCAGAAATGAGAAGTACAAATTTATTGGGATACTAGTAAGTTTCTCAGGAATCTGTGCTGGAATTTATCTGGATTTCATCTTTTCCTCAATGTACTGCATAAAGTAGGTAATTTCTGTAACGCAGTCACTAAGAATTGTCAAAATATAAGAGGATTAGAAAATCCAGAGTAATAAGAAAAGGGATAATATGTAACAGCATAAAGTGAAAGGAAACGCATTTTAAAAATACTATCAAAACCTAATGCTATGAACAGGGAATTGAATTTATCACTTTAAAAAAATCGAGAAGGAATCAGTCATCAATGTGACTGTAAGTTGCACCAGGAGAGAGATTTCTGAGTAGAGAAATTTTACTGTCAGTGTCCCAGAGTTCAGAGAGACAATCTTTTAAATACTGCATAAAGTTCTGGTAACCATATTACAAAAAAAGATTTATTGAAACTAGAAAAGGTCCTGAGAAAGACAACCATGATGATTAGAGGAAATGGAGAAAAGGTTTATGTAGGAGAAAAAATTGAGAGAATGTCTGATTTTATGGATAGATACCAATGAGGAAAAAGACGTATCTACGTAAATGCCAATGATGTCTTTGGGACAGACGTATATAAACTGACCATGGCTAGGCTTAGGATAGAAATTAGAAAACAGTTAAGATAGACATAATAAAGAAGGACTCAAGCTCTAGAACATCCCTCCAGTGGAAGCTGTAACCACTGTAGATAAGTTTTAAAATGAGATTTAGTAATTAAATGGAATTAATTACTTAGTTGTGTGGTTTCTTTCTAGCAAGAGGCTAAACTAGATAAACTGAAACTTCCTGGAACTGTGATCTATGTGTTATGTGAGCTGTTTCTTTTTTAATAATGGCAAGACAAAACCATAATTCCTTCTAGAAGAATGGCATAATCTATATAAAGCCCTTGAATGCCTGCTGACTTGTTTTCTATACTGTTCCTTATACATTATTTAATATGCTTGTCACTTCCAAGTATATTTTCTCCTGACTTATTCAGAAAGACTCTACGCTTTTTGCAGTTAACTTGCAGAATTAAGCTACCTGTATAAAGTAGCTCATATCACTCCTCATGGTGTTTTTCCCTCTGTCAATCAAGCAGTTGCTCTAGTCACCAGCATTGTGAGGTTCTCTCTTCAGCCTTCTCCAGTCTCACCTAATGAAAGCAATTTTATTTTATCTGCATATCTCAGCCACTTAATATTCTGTATCTTCCCTGAACCATTAATAAATATATAAACTCTGTGACAGTATGGTATATCTCACTGACAACCTTTTGTCCTGTTCTGCGGTGACCATTTTGTTCCTTCTTTTTCAGTTAACATACTGAAATCAGAAGCAAGTCTTTCAGTTAATCTAATAATCATTTCATCACTTGCTGTGGTCTCTGCTAATTGTAACCTCAGGCAGTACCTCACCTCTCACCTTTTGAGTGCTTAGTTTGCTTGGTAACCCTATAATAAGCATCTGATTAAAGGATCTTGAACCTTGATCTGAAAAACTTAAGTAAGGTGCTGTGAATGCAGCACAGGGTGCTGTGAATCCAGCAGAAAGACTGCAAGTGATGGAGATGTATATATAGCTGTTAATTTGCCTATGTAACATTTAGACATTATTTACAGCATAGAAGCCTGGTACTCGGAGTGCTATATGGCATTTAGTTGGACTCTAGTAATTTCAAGCTTCATTTTCCAAACATAGGTTTTATTTCTGTATTGACATGTAAAAGGATGAAAAAATACCATCGAGACTCTTCCCTTGAAACAGTTCTACAACATGCGAAGGAGGACGCCAAAAAATGTGGAGATGGAGGGAAGAACATCAGACGCAAGGCCAGCATAGGAAATAACACACAGCTATTTGGTGTGAAATCTCTTAGACGATATATATTGCTTTGGGGTTGTAATGTTAGTTTATTATGTAGAATACACTGCTTCAAACAACAGAAACATATCAGTTATTTATGGGGAAATGTATCTGCCACCAGACTCCTAAAAAGAATTGAAGAGTAATTCTAGGTTTCCTACCTGTACTGCAAACCTCTTTTGCTCCAGATCCAGCTTCTGCTTCTCCTCCATGTCCCTTCTGCCCCACATGGAGACACTCAAAGCCTCCGGGCCAACAGGGATTTGCATCAGCCTTTCATTAGCTCCCCAGTCTGGATAACCAAAGGATCATGATCCAGGGCTTACCACAGCATGTACATGCCAGTTAGTTTAGACACAGCCTCCAAGAGTACAGAATGGCCAAATTCTTGTTCTCTAACTGAAAAATAGCACCTTCCTTCTTCAGGTATATCTCTGACTTCGCTGACATTGAAGCAAGGTACTATGCAGTGTTAGGGATTAAAATCTAACCAAAAAAACCTGAAATACTCTGCCTAATCACAATATACATTAAATATTTTCCAATTTTATATTTAAAATCATTTACTGAAAATTGTAAACCATATATAAGTGCTTACTATGCACACATAATATTAAAAAATGCTGTAAACCGGTATCCAAAATAATTCTAATAACAGATTGAAAGATCCTGAAACATAATACGTAGGTCTTGGATTCTCATAATACAACATATGTACAAAAGCAAACAAACAAACAAAAAATACATGGACCACCTTTAACATACAGAGGTTAAAGAACAACACACAACTAAAACTTGTAATATATGTAGAACAATTTTAAGAGTAAGCGGTGCTGCCTCAGAAGGGAGTATGGCCAGGGCAGTCAGGAAGTCCATTGACACACAGTCTCCCTCCTCAGTCCTTGTGGAATCCCAGCGGCAATAAATACACTCCTTTTCTAGTATCCTCTGGGTAAAAGAGGCAAACTTAATTAGGGGTCTGGATGATCCTATGTACAGGCTGAAAGGTTTCTTTACTCACATAAATATTCTGAAGTCGGCCTTTAAAGACTGAAATAGCAATTTGATAATCTATATAAAATTAACATGACTTCTGTTTCCTACTTTTCATTGTATTACAGCATTTGAATAGTATTTCCTACTTTTCATTTCAAATTAAACATATCTGTTGATTTTGTTCTGGAAAAAGCATTTCTACTGAAAGACAATTCTCAAACCCTTTCTCAAATGTCATGAAATACAGGAATCTTATCTTAGAACTCGGGCAGGTATTTCAAACTTCAGTTGTCTGTTCTAACAAGCAGTAGTTGTTTCTCTATAAATGAGATAGTTGGTATATAACTGAATATCTCTGGACAGATAACATTTCAGGGAAAAACTGTTTTTTAATCAAGAAATCACTGTCTTAGAAGAAGAGCTTTTCTTCCTATGTTGGTTCCCATAAAAATCTAAGTAATTATCTGTATTTCAACAATGATATACAGTTGTGATTTATATTTATCTAGGTCTGGGCTGTATTCACATTGGGAGTTTTATTGGCTGTGGCATTCAGCAGTTTATTTTGTGATTTTTTTTTTCCCTGAAGATGTCTTCATTAATCTAATGTTATAGAAATTCCAAGATCTCTATTACGAGTCTTCCTCATCTTTACTGTTTCCATTATCCATTGTACAAACGCAAACTATTTCTTCTTCTTCTTCTTCTTCTTTTGTAGGAAAGGCATTTTCATTTTTCAGCTTTTCAGAGGCATTATGTTCAATGTTCTTTAAAGAAGTGTCACACTTCAGAAATGTTTCAGAATGACAGGTTTCTGCTGGATCTGCCAATATAGGAGAAAATTTTTCTCCAACAATGTGAATTAGGCTTATTCTTAGGGTTTGGCGTATTTTTGGGTTTCTATTGGGTAGCTCACTATTTGTGCCTATCACAAGATCACTGAGTATGTGTTTGGATGCATCATTTTGACAGTTGCCAACTTCCACAGCTTTTACATTCGTATCCTCTATAACATGTAACTTCCCTAAACTGTTTGTGTCTTTCAGAATTGAAGATGCAAGTATTCCATAGTTACTAATAAAATCTAAGGTGTTATTAGCATAAAACCTATTAAAAATATTATTGGCAATTTTATTGATACAGTTATTCTTCAGAGCCGCGTGATTATTTTTGTCTGTTATTAAATCTTCGCCTGACCATCGTAAATGTTCATTCTTTTTGGCCAACAAACATGGACCCAGCTGGTTCTCAAAGTCAGATGCCTTTTGGTAGGCATATCCTCTCTGTTCCTCATTAATTGGTGTTACTGTCACCATCAATATCGGACAATGTTGGCCACATATAGCATGGAGTTTATCCAGAGAATCTTCTTCCTGAAGAGCACTTCTGTTAGGATTACTAACTTCGGTTGGCTGAGACTGTATGGGTTTGTCATTTAAAGGCTGTTCCAATGGATGCACCTTGTTATCAGGCAATCTAAATTCTACAGATGTAAAGGCTGGAAAATTGTTATCAGCCTGTGTGGAAGTAGAACCTACCATGACTGATGGTTTGATCTTTTCTTTGTTTGCTGCAGGAAGGGAATTGATCTTACCATTGCGGCTAGGTTTGCTTTTTGCACTTAAGTCATCCTGAAAGGGGTCTGAATCACTGTTATGAGGTATATTGAAGTAGTTGCAAAATTTTTCAGAGGGTTTAGCCATGTCTTCAAGTTCTGAAGAAGAGATTTCATTGAGGACTGGGTACTGATTCAGATTGCCAAAGTGCGAGTACGGAACATCATCACTGTTAGTATCAAGGACTGTGTCTGTTGATGTTGTATCCAAATTACCATACATTCCAATCCGTTCAGGTGGTGATCTTCTTATCAAATGGTTTTCTTTGAGAAGCCATTTGCCTTTGTCTATCAATATCCCCTCATCTTCATTAGCTCGTACACTAGGTTGACAATGTTGCTTTGGAGATTGCCCTGAACAATCATTAGTATAACTTGTCTCTTCTCTGTTAAGAGTAGGTTGTGGTGTTGGTAAAGAAGTATTTTCTCTTCTCGATATAGTGTCAACTTTGTTTATGTTTACTGGAAATTCTTGTGATGGTAGTGAAGAATGTGACAACTTCTCTGCAGAACAAGACCTAGGTTCTTGAGAAAAATAAATGGTTTTTTCCACCACTGCAGAGTGGAATTCTTCAATATCCTTTTGAAATACTTTTGACATATAAGGAAATCCTTTGTGAAAGTCAGGCTTAAATGAAGCTTCTGTCTTGCCATAAAGTTGTTCAATAGTTCTTTTTACATAGCCAGTATTATAATGTTTTTCAAGTACTGCTTCCTCTCCGCTTTCATTGGTCAAACCACTGGATGCTCTAAAGTTATAATCACTCTCTTCAGTGTCTGGTCTGTAATCTGACCAGTCTGAAGTAGCAGGACTTTTTAAGCATTTTTTAAATTGAGACGTATCTGAACACATTTTATTCTCCAGTTCTTCTACCTGCAATTTCTGTTCTCCTTCGCTCATATGACATTCTGTAAATTGCTTTGATTCATAACAAAATGATAATGGAGACACTGTAGATAACCTCTCAGAGGTTTCCTCACAAGTTTCTGCATCTTCCTTGTCTTCCTGTACAGAATAATCCTCATTATTATATTCTACAGAGGTTTCAGCAGCTAGTTTAAGTTGGTTATTTGGGGTTTTGTCATTACCTGCTGACTTTGGATCAACTTTCTCACCTTCACTTTTATCAGTAGTAACATGTATAATATCTTTTTCACCTTCTAACTCAGAAGTATCCTGATCTAAAATATGATTTTTATCATTAGAAGTTACACTATTAACTGTCGAGTTAGGTTCTACTGAAGTTTCTGACTCTTCATTAATGAATGATGTATCAGTGTTTTTATCTTGAGATTTTTTATATAGGCTATCAGACATTTCTTCATTTCTTTCAGGTGGCTCTATAGCTGATGCAAGGCTACAGGTACTTGAATTAGTATTGGCATATTGACCGTCTAGCTGTGTTTTGGGAGCATGCAAGTCTAAAGTCTCTGTTTCCCCACAAAGATCTTTCCGTGTATCAAAACAGTTTTCTAATTCACCAGTCAATTTTAGAGCTTCTTCAGAATTTACACTGTCCTTTGGAATAGAAGGCTCAACTGATTTTTCATTTTCATGCAAATGTATACCATTATGAATTTCAGATATGGGCATATTCTCATGACAATGTGTGGAGTCCTGCTTTTTGAGTTCCTTCCCAAAGTGTAATAAGTTATTTTCTGTTGATTGTTGAAAATGTGAGAAGGCAGCCTTCAGTTCATCAACTTTTTCTATGACTGTAGTTTGTTTCAGAAATTGTAACTGTGTAAATATTTCAGAACAGCTACAGGTAATTTTTTGTATATCATCTTTGATTGTCCCAATCAAACTCTCTCTCAGATTCAATACAAGCAGCCAAGCTAGGATGACATTGGAGGAAGAACCAAAAGCTGAAGGAGAAAGATCTGAAAGGCTGCAAGCTTTTCCTATACATCCACTATGTTCTTTCTGGAGACCAAGCAAATCTGATTGTAGTTCATGCAGCAACATGTTAGACATGCAATTATTCTGAACATCAATTCCCATTTTCTCATTGACAATTGCACAATCAACTTGAACAGCAACTTCAGATTTTTTTCTTTGACATAGGTTGGTATCTTGAATATCAGCTTCTGACATCTTTTTGTCATTATCCTGTGTTTCATGAAACAAGTGTAGCTTACCATCATGATGAAATTCTGACTTTAGTGAATACTTGGCTTCTCCTACTATAGTTGTATTAGCATGAATCAAAGAGTCAGTTTGTTTTTCGCCTGAATCCTTGGCTGATTCTTCTAAAGTTCCCAAATCGTAAATTGGCTTTAATGTTTTTTTGGTTAGATTATGTTCAAACAGATGTTTTTTCCCAGTCACATGCACTTTATTTGTGATAAATCTTGTTTCTTTATCTATAGGAGCATCAGCATTTTCATTAGGAAAATGACAGACATTGCTATTCTCTACATTCCCTTCTTTTTTATTTATAGGGGGTAAGACAGAATTTGGTAACAAGTTTTTCAGCCAAGTTTGGACATAGTTTTCAAGTGAACACTCAACAACTTCCTCTTGAAAATCCTCCTGTTTTAGAGCCTCTAGTGTAATGGGTCTCTCCGACATATTTAACTTATTTGCACCTTTACTTGGATTTTTCTTCATCTTCTTTTGCTTTTTCTCTTTCTTTGATGATAAATTTTCCAAACTATTATTTTCTCTTTCTTTTTCAGAGTTAAGATTCTTTGGCACTTCTGACAATGGATTTGAAACCACTGATGAGTTAGGTGTCTGTTCAAAAGAACTCGTCGTGAGATGTGTGCCTTCTTTCTCAGTACTCAGTGTATCTTGACTGTGTTCAGATTCATTGTTTGAATCAACTGTCATTAAACCATCTTCACTCTTTGCAGATGAAACAATACTAATTTTTTTACCTGATTTCAATTTTGCTTTGGTCAACTTGTTGTTATTACTTCTTGGTTTTTTATTAGATGATAATCCATTTTGTTCCGCTGAATCCTGATGACAGAACTCATCTTCAGGACATATGCTTTTGTCTGAATTGACAGACCCACCGTTGTTTTTTACAAAAAATTCTGTTCCTTTTTTCTGAGGCATTTCAGAATAATTATCCATAGTCTCTGTTGTGGAATTCTGTGTGGTTTTGCTTGTGATATACATTCCCTCACTTTTAATTATCTCTGAAATTTCTTTATCTTTTTGATTTTCATATGTACCTTGCTCTGGAAAGTTAGACCATTTTTTCTTCTTCTTCTTTTTGGTGAGGGAAGATGCAGATTGGCTGTCATCAATGAGATGGATTGCCATCACAGATTCACTCCTGACACTGATTTGATTCTCACTTTCAGTAACATTAGGAAAGAATCCAGTTGTTGGATTTATTTCCTCAGTAGGAGCTTTACTACATGGAGGTACCATCATCTTCATCTGGCCATGTTCAGGACAGGCTGAATGCGCTGAATCTTGAGAAATAGGTAATAAATCAGCAGCTTTGCATTTTGTTTCTTCTTTTGACTGACGTAATTCTGAATATCTAATGAAAGAACTCAGTGATCTTTTTATTTGTTTAATATCACATGACTAAAAAAATGCTGAACCTGGCCTAGCTGCCTGGTAAATTTTTGATGATGGTATGAAACCACTGATGTTAGCTTTGCAGGTTGATACTAAACTATTATATGTACCTTGTTCTGCAATTGATTTCTCTAATATATTCTGTACCGATTCATCGTCGTCAGGCACTTCTAATGTCTTCCTATTTGTGGTTTCTATGAAATCATTACTTTTGTGTCTTACTTTAAAAAGCATTTCTTCTTTTATGTTATCTGAAGAAAGCTTTAATAAATCATTGTCACTCATGTCACTGAACTTTGGATTACTGACACTTGATTTTGTTCTGCTTGAACGAGCTACCATGCAATACTCAGATTTATTTTCTCCATTCTGTATTTCCTCACTGTAGGAAAACTGTCCTATTGTCTTCTTCTGAACCTCTTTCTCAGATACCAAGGTGACACTTTCAACTACTGCTTTCTTTTGTCTAACACGCCTTGGCCCAGGGGTGGGAGGTCTATAAAAGTGAGGCCTGATACTATCCTCAGGTACATTGCTTACATCTAGATCTGCAGTACTGTTCTTCTTACAGATATTACAACCAGCAGTTTTAAAATCAGACTCTGGTTCTTTGTCTGACACTTCTGCATTGAATTGCTGTAATGAGTCTCCCTCTTCTTTATTGTAGCTCTTCAAAAATGGACCTTCTCTTGATTTTATACAGTCTGATACATTTACATTGGATAAGCAGTCTTCCGCATGCATTGCAGAATTGCAAATGGTGGTATTTTTGTCATCAGAAAGGCCAGCACGACTTACAGTGGTTGTCCATTTAATAGTTTCTTCCTCTTTAATTTTGATTCGAACTTTCATTTCCACTGTGATACTGCCATCTTGATTAACATGAACAGATTTCTCAATGTTGTCTTCATACTGTGCCACAGATAAGTCTTCACCAGTAACTGACTGATTTCCTCCTATACCATTATGACCGTCAGGAACATAGGAAGAATCTGAGTTGTTATCATTTGAGATGTTATCATTGCTGGACCCTTTATCAGAAGAAACTGAAAATATCTGAGATCTTGAGCTAGAGCCCATTTCAGCCCTCGCTACCAATAATTACATTGAAAGAACCCAAATTCATTCAGTAGGTGGAAAGTAGAGCAGACAAATATCATGCATAAGGATCCAGATGGCGAGACGGCAGACAGGCAGCAAAGGAAAAGAAAAGAAGAAAGGAGAAAAATTAGTACAAGAGAAGCTAATTAGGTGTGTTTATTTTACCAGAGTACTAGAAAGTAAAGAGAAAAACATGGCTAATCTTGCTGTTTATTTTAAGAAGTTGTTAGAGAAAAATAACCAAGTTTTTAATAAAGAATCAAGCATTTAACTACTTTTCCACTTGATTTTATTTTGCAACAGGTTCTTCTAATGCCAGAGCTATAGTCTTATTTGAAGATTCAAAGCCTAAAAAAGTACTAAATGTTCTCATTTTTTACTGAGTTGGGAGCTGAGGTTGCCTTGAACCTTTCAAGGGATTCACATGCCCTCGCTTGTTTGGACTTCAAGCTACCAACTTTACTTTTTCTTCATGCCTTAGTGATCATTAATATGTGATTTCCTATTAGTTCTTACAGTTAGTGCTAACATGTGTCAGTCAAAGAGAACATATATCTCCCTGGGCTTAATCCGACAATCTACAGCATATGAGTAACTACCGAGAGTACTGACACACGAATAAAGGGTTCAGGTCCAGTCCCCTAGACTGACCTTCTATAGAGAAGTAAACATTGAAGCCCTTGAACCTCTGACAAAATCTGAATTTAAATCATGGCATTTTGAGATACATTTTATGCTACAGTACTGTAGATGATAGCGCAAAACTCAGCAAAGCCAATGAGAATACTTCCAGACTTCAATAGATTTTGAGTATGGCACAATATGTGTTTGCATACACATTAAATATTCCCAGAATATGTTTTTGATTACTCTGCAATAACTTGGCTGTTAAAAAAATTATATCTTATCACTCCCTAGCAGTTGTCACTGAAGAGGTGAGAGATAAAAGAACAAGATAAAAATAAAGTTCTGCTGTCTTCCAAGTTCTGCATGTGCGAGCGAAATAGTGCAGGTGCACCCACACAAAGACATCCACAACTGCTACTGATACCTAAATACACAGGAGCCACCATTTAATAGACAGGCTTCACTTGCAGAAAGATATTTTAACTCATGTAATAATAACTTATCTACATTGCTTGAATTTAAGCATTTTTTTTTTCTGAAGTGAGTCACAAATGGTCTCGTAACAAGACTTTCACAGTTAACATATTACTGTTATAGATACGTATCTATAATTTCAGGCAGAGTGCCTTGCAAGTTTCCCAGGCATATGCTTTACCATGAACTGAATCAGAAATAAAAGTTTGTACTAACTTCTCTAACACAGGCCAGACCTTATGCTTCCCAAAGTAAAAATCTCACCTTCTCTGTCTCAGGAAATAGAATTGGAACAAAGTGCCTGAAATTTTATTTTTCAGGCTCTCACATCATCAATGATGTCTCCTACACAGGATACTTTTGAATTTCTCAGGTTAAAGACAAAAAGAGAGTTGTTTTTTTCTCTCTCTTTCTGTAATTGCCGTTAACTAGGATTAGAAGAGGGAGCTTATCAGATTCTCAGCTACTCACATTTTCTACCATTGCAAGGCTCAAGCTCTGGCTCAAAGCAAAATTTGGGTAGGATTTTTTGTTTCTGCAGAACTTTCCTTCTCAAAATGTTCCTATTCATTCTCTCTTGACTCATTAGTTATGCTCTGCAAACAGCTCTCAAGCTGTGCAAGTCAAAGAACATGAAGGCTGGGAAAAACTGAAATGAATAGTTTGATGGGGACATAATAAACTGCAAGGGATATGGAAGAAACTCCTTCAAGTAAATGGAAGCCGAGTGTCTTTTGTATAAATGTGCTCCATGACACAGTCAAGATTACCATGGAAAGTCTCAGTACAGAAACAATTACAGTGTTCCCTGGGCTCTCCAGTATAGCATGCACTTGTATCAAGAGTACAAGGTACCTCCGGGTTAAACAAATTTCCCTGTAGACAGTACCTCTGCCCTACAGGATGCTCTAATGCCGAGGATTCCCACAGGACCTCAAAGCTCTGGTAGCGCAGCATTTTGTTCCCCTCAATCTCAGACTATTCAGCTAACCTGGCTTCTCTCCAACAGCTCCTCATGTTCTTGATCATCCACTGGCCACTTCACACTCATACTGACCTTGTCAGTGGCACAGCTCCATGAGTGGTCAAAGGGAAAGTACATATTTGTGTATCTTTTCCCAAACTTATCCAAAAAACATATATAACAGCCACGAGGATACAGGAAAGGATGACACTCTGTTTAGACAAAAGCAGCTTCAAAAACATGATGAATTTGTGAGTGGATGGGTGCTATAACGATGTTCCTGTTTATGTGGAGCACGGGACATGGGAAAAAGTGAAAGTCATGACAATGACAAGTCAGACCTCCACTTGCTAAGGTAAGTTCTGAAAACATCTGAAAACTGAAACTGCACAAAAGTTTTGCTCAAGAAATTTAGTCAGTTAAGAGCCTGAAGTAGCCTGTGGTTTCTCTTTTGCCACTGCCATTGCTAACCATGACACCAAAAAACTAATAACAATTATATCAAATGCATTAAAATAAAATATAGGTTTGCATCCATGTTCTAAATAAGTCTGAAAGAAAATATGCATACTAGCTGAGTACTTAGCAGAAACTTACATTTTAAAAAGAACATTAACACTTTGATCTTTCTTATACTTAGAGAGGAGTCAGAGCAGATATAAACAGTTTCAGCTGGCCTTTTTTAATATCCTTGATCCTAGTAAGATTGTCATGGTTTATGTCTTATGCTGAGACAGATAAACCAATTAATAAAATACAAATTAATTCAAAAAACTTACTGTTTTCACTTTCTGACTTGATATTTGATTTTGGGTATACACGATTTGCAATTCCAAGCAATTTAGCAGGCCGTGAATACCCAAGAGAATCATAATTGCTTGGTTTAAAAGGCTCTCTTCCCGCTGCGACAACAGCTCCAGAGCACAATATCAGGGCCTGAAGATTAGCAACCTGGAAAAAAAAGGTAACATTAAATTCTTTGCCTTAGTAACCACAAAAAATAATGTGAGAGATTTATCGCTTTCATGCTTTAATATCTTCACTTCTTAGTCTCTACATTAGTTTGCAGCAGGCTATTAAATATGTATCACAGCAAGGAATTAAATTTTCAATTCCTGTAAGGCATTCTTGTCTCTGTGAGGGTATGTCTTGTTATATAAATATGTTAGGAAAAGACTTCAAGGAGCACTTGGATCCAGATCAAAATTTTCTTATAATTTAAGTGTTTGCATATGTAATTTTGTTTCATCATTGCACAGTGACTGTTCATAGCCTTGAAATAAGAATATGCATTTGGAGGTAGGTATACATACGAACACGTATTTGGAGGAAGAAAGGGCTAATTCAGAATACCCCACAAGTACTTGACCTGTACAGCCACAGAGGAAGAGGACAGAATCACAGAACAATATACATTGGAAAAGACCTGTGGAGGTCATGTAGTTTAACCCTCTGCTCAAAGCAGGTCTGACTGGATTAAGGTGCTCAAAGCCCTAACAGTTTTGAATTTATATTCCAAAATATATTGCAAGATAAGGCTTACAAACTGCACTTCACTGACTTACAGATGATACGGACAGTTTCTCAACCTAATACAGAATTTCATCAAATGGAGGGTAAACACAAGATTTCCCTTGAACTCTTGGAGCTCTGCATGGAATTCTCATTCTAGATACCTATTACGTATAATCACAAGGGTTTTTCTGTGGTTAAACAACACACAGATAAAACACTGAGTGAGATAAAATTATACAAAATAGCATGTGAGATGAAAATCAGGATTATTAGTGCTACATTATCTGGGTTCAGAGGTACAGAACCTAGTCCATGGTTTGAAAACTGTAACAGACAATCAGGTGTCATAGTTCCAAGTCATTCATGGCAAACCACTGTGCATCTGTGTAATGATAAAATATGTATGGCTATTAGATGCTACTTACCGCATTTTTAAAACACTAAAAATCACAGATAAACAGCATTAAGACTAAAGGAAGTTTCTGTGTAAATGGGTAAAAACACAGAATTGAAAGCATGCCTGAAAGAGGCCCGAGTAAGAAAAAGTGTTTTTTCATGGTGACTTAAAATAAAATGTCCTCACTAGCTTCTCTCTGATCGCAAGATTCCAGTATATTTCCTCCAAGCTAGCAGCCTTTCTGAAGGTGAAAAGGCGTAGAAAGGAAACAACTGACCTTCAGCACATCAGATCTTACACCAGGCCAGTGTTCCAAGTTTATAATTGATAAAATCACCTTTTTAATTAAAAATAGTCTAGAAGCAATCATAGAAAAATTTTCAGTACTTGTCTTTATTCTCACCTTTCTGCCATCAGTGGTATATAGTTTCACGACTGGATATTGCATTAACTCACTCATATAATCCAGAAAAGCCTCAAAGGTTTGTGTATTTTTCTTTCCCAGAACTATGGTGCGCCTGAGTCTTACATCCCCGTTTTTGAAAACAAGCATCTTTTTGGGAGTTGTTATTTTGCTTTCTCGATAGCCAAATCCATCTTCATTCTCCCTTGCTAATTGCACAGCTCGACGACGAGCACTGACAGGCCTACTGATCTGCCAGGGCAGTGGCTTTTTGCTAGCCTGTTCCAGGTTGATGGGCTTCATTTTCCTCTGATGGGAGCAAATATAAGATTTTCCATCTTCAAGATCCTCCAAATTGGTGATGCTGTGTCTCCCTTTCGGTGTACTAATATTTCTTACTCCAAAAGGTAATGGGACCCGTTTGGATAAACTATCCAGCAAGGCATCAAATGTTTTGTAAGACCGGTTATTAATGACCATTTTGATCCCATTAAACTGAGGATCTCCACTTTTATAGAAACAGATCCGTTTTGCCACAACAGGTTCAGTAACATTGAAATGACGCGTGGATAAACTCTGTTCACTCTCGGAGGAGTTTGGCTGATTCACCGAGTAACTAGTTGAAGGTGTTTCACTCATTTTGACAGCAATCTGGAAGAAAGAGGAGATGAATGTAAAACTTTTCTTATGACTAGTAATAATACGGTCTTCATTTTGAAAGATGCAGAAAGAGAATTTATAAGAAACCCACAGCAGCAAGTTGTGCCAAAAATAATTGGATTTAAATGGATCCAAGCTGTTACCTCTAAATTCCACAAAGACTCCAGTACTGTTGGATTAAGTTAGCATAGCTCTACTTGCAAAAATTCCCAAAATCCTCCACAATCTCTTATCATTTAGGTACGAGAGACCTTTCCTTAGACCTTTCCTTAGAAGAAAGTACTTTGTCAGTCCAGAATGATAATTAGATGTTTTCTCTCTTGAGGATGAAGCTAATGACAGCATTTCATATTTAAGGTACTAGAAACATCCTTATTAGGAGGGAATAATTTCTGCCTAGGCATGAGCCATAGTCAGTCCAACATAACAAAACTGAAAGACAATACAATTCATTCTGATCCCATATACTACTTTTATACCAGGGCAAATCCATTGGAGTCAGAGAAAAGGCTCCTGATTTACTACACTATAAACTATGCCAGAGTAAGGCCCAAAACATGTTTTAGAATTAAGTTGCATCGTAAATTGACATGTTATTTGCTTTTCTATTAGAAGTTTTATATCTCATGATACATAAACCACTGCAATATTTGCAGTTATACTGAGGGATAAACTACTGATCAAGTAACACTTTTTATAGTAAGAGAAAAGTCTTTAAATCCTTTATAAAGACTTGAAAATTTCAGGTACTCTTTAGTAGAAGCAGCCTTTAAATTGAAACATTTAAATACTCGTCTTTTAAACAACAGATTATTTCTGACAACTATATCAGTAGTCCCCATGCTTGAAAACAGAGCACTCTCACTACAATCTTTCCATTTGAATCCAGTCTACATACAGATACTGTAATGACAACCCTTTAAATGAATAAAATCACTCTATCTTAATGATTGGCTTGCTTTGACTGGAACTCAGGGTAAAAATGGCTAGTCAACTAAACAGCCTCAAGAAAGCAGTTTTAGTGGAGTTTTACTGAAAAGCTGTATCGCAGTCTCAGGGAATACGTTTGTCATCAAAATAATGTAAATTAAATTCTTTGACAATGTCACCTTGATGTAGCTGCCTTATTCACTAATGGAACAATCTCTTCTGGCTACTACATATTTTTCTTAATGAAGCTATGGAAAACAATATTTTGACTCTTTTACTACTACATACATCAGTTCTGAAACTGAGAAGAAAATGTTGCTACTTTTCAAGATAGTCAAGGTTCAAATAAAGTCAGATTTGACAAGATTTTATCTTACTGCGTTCTTAAAGCTTTTCCAATAATGCATTGTTTTCAGCTTGGGTGTTTTGCCTTCACTAAGAGTTAATAATTTTTTAAATGTCGTTATTTTGAACAATGATCAGAGCACAGGAAGAAATGTCTCCTTTTAATACATTATTTATGCTGTAAATTGTACTCGTTCTAAGTGCTAAAACTGAAAAATAACCAAACAGATCTGCACTAGAATGATGTACACAAAGATTGATTTAGGTAATCACAATTCCATTTAAAATAAAATAAATAATAATTAAAACAAACAAACAAAAAAGCTGTGAGTATTTAATTAAGGAGTATGCAGGAAGAAAATTTCAAGCTTGGCTGCAGCAACTTATACAACCCAGTCCATGATGGCTAGTGAAATGGCTTACTTTCTGCGGTAGGGAGGAGCTCCACTTCAACTGAAACCACCGAGAGCTATAGTTGCTCATCTTTTTTGACACATCTATTCAATAAACTGCCTAATTCTTCATTACACTTCTAAACTGAGAGGTTGACAGGTGAGTTAAGACTACGGCCACAATTTGAACCAGCAATTTTATGCTTCATGCGTCATTCTCTTTATACTGATATTCCCAGAGGAATTCCATAAGGGCATTTTTATTGCTAGCTGCAACACAAACTTTCCCAATCTCTTTGCAGAGCAAATGTTCTACTCCAATGAAAGCAGCAATGACAGTAGTGAAGTTCTTCAGTGAACTGAATGTCATGTTACCCCATTTAACTGGCCTAGAAGACTTGAGCTTGCTAACAGAGCCCTGTCCAGGATCTCTGGGAAAGGGAAGGGGAGAAAACTGTTAAGTCATCATCAGTAACGGTCAGAGACAGAAATGAACAGACATAGCTCCTCAGCTGCTCTGTATTACAGCTTCTCACCCTTTATGAAAATGGAGTGGAATTTCATCTAACTGTATGATTATTCACTCTTACAAGAGATAAAATACGTGGATTTTCTCATGAGACTGCTGATAATAATTGCTTTTGAATTAGCATCTCAGAAGTTGTTCTGGATATTTGTACTCATATAAAACATTGAGTTATGTAAGCATCAACATTTGGAAGAGAAATACAATACGTTTTACATAAAGATAATTATTAGACTGAGTCTTGACACCGTGGAAGTAAAGAAATCCAAAACAAAAAACGAGAGAATACACATATAAAGAAAAAAGATAATTTTCATTACAAACATGAAATAATTTGAATTTACAAAAGTAACTAAGAAAAAGAAGTTTTCCTTAGCAAAACATAAAATGAATGATAAAACAGATAATTTTGGCAGAGAACTCATAGTTGCATAGCACGCCATATATGAAAGAACTAATGGTTGCATAGTAAACTATGTATGAATACTTTCTAGTATTAATTTTAGTAGCGGGAGTTGCTTATGCATCTTTCAGATACCTTATAATTGCATCTTACAAATAGCAAACATTTCAACAAATGAATAATCAACATATTGTAGAAGTTACTATTTCATACTACAGGTGATCACGCTGTAATAGCTTCATTTCATCTTAAACATAGTATCGATTTTCATACTTAAATGATTATATTCTAAAATTAACAAATAGCTGATATTACATGATACAGAATGCCTATTAAGATATTTTGGCAATGACAACATTAAGAATTTTATTCTGCAAGAAAATCAAACAGAATTCAGAATGTAATCCCTTTGCCTGCGTTCTCATAAACAAAGACACTCATTCAAAGTTTATGGACAAAGCTGCTAAATTCTATAACGACACTTAAGTGGAACACTTTGTTCTAAATATATAAGAATATGTCTAATGCCATATAGCTGGTAAGTATTGCATATAATTTCATCATACTCACCCACAGTCACATCCTATGTAAACAAAAGAGTAGTTAGCTTGTTTTCAGAGATTTATATATTGTACATGTGATTCTCTATGCCATATGAAATGAACATCCTTAGCCTTATTCCAAGTGTGCTCGACTAGAAAAAACATCGTAATCCATTTGCTTAATCTCAGCTAATGTTAATCACCAGAGCAGGTTCACCTCAGGTAGCCATTGTTCAGAGCAGTGTGTCTAACATCTCATTCAGCAAGTCCTCTTATATTATTTTAAAACTCTATTTACATTTTAAATATTTCATTTATATAATTTTCTGTTTATTTAGATTGCTCAAGAGACTCGCAGAACCACATAAAATAAAAATGTGGGTGGGGAACGTAGATCATCTAATCTATCTTCTTATCAGTGTAGGGTTATCCTCCAAACGAAATTCTTTAGTGATACATATTTTAAATATGTTAAAATGGAGCTTCTACCACTCACCTTCTGAGACTATTTATTAACTATCTCCTGGCATTAATTCTTGCTTTTATTCAGTCATTTGGTCAACATGATCTTCTTTTTGTTAAAGATTCTCCCATATTTCCTCTATTCAGATATCACAGTGAAAATAGTTCCACGTGGGGTTTCTTTCACAACACTCAATAAAATGTGACAGTCTGAAGGAGTTTTGTCATCCATGAATCATTCTTCATATCAACACGTTGTAAAAAGGGCAATGCAACAATTATAAATGTGTGTGAATATAGTTTATGAAGAGACAGGAGGATTTACATCTAACTGTAACTTAATTATACCACAGAATGTGGGTTTTTTTCTTTTTCCAGGGGAAATACTACGTCCCTGGATGGTAACTGTTCCATCTAATTGCTACCAGATGTATAATCTGATTTGGAGCTTCTTTGCTTAATCAGGATTACAGCAAGCTCTCAAAACTAGCTGTGTACAACAGTAACAAAAACACTGCTCAGTAGACACTACCACTGCATGCCATAACGAGCTTTTAACAATTTTCCTTAGTGGAAAATTCAACATTTATAGAAGTTTTAAAATACTGCTTCAGTTCCACTTTCATAAGATGCAAACATTAAATGATAGTCTTGCACAGATATCTTGCTCTAAACATTGCTTTCTTAAATATTACAGTAATATAATTATTTAGGTCCTTAATCTATTTTAGCTAATGTACTGCTTATATTCCAGTCAGTATCTGTTGTTTACACTTGTTCAGAAGATGAACAAGTGCAAATTCTGTGCATTATTCTGATGTCTTATAACTTAATCACTTATACAGGAATTTTTATAGAGTTGGTTTTCTTTTAAGTGCAGGATTTAAAATATCATTGCTACCCTCATTAGATTTCCAATGCATGCAAAGCCACTTTCCATAACCAGCTAATCCATCAGTAGTTTCCGTGTAGCACTAGAATTTGAGACCCAAGAGATAATACTTCTGAGACCTGGTGAAGATAATAAACAAGTGTCACCATTTCATAGTCTGAATGCCCCTTAATTTTCTAAGACTTCAAAAGGCTTACAAAACTTCTGTCCAGACATATGTAACTTAAAAGCTCCACTGCGTTCCTTCTTGTATTACAAACACTCCATATATTCTGAAAAGATAGAAGAAACCATCAACTTCATAGTAAAAATAGCATCAATGAGAATTACCTTTAAGTCAGACTTCAAGCTAACAAGCAACAAAAAATTATCACAGTCCTATAGCAATCAATATTGACACAAAAACACTTTTCATCCATTCATGTGGCCAGCTTGACTGACATCCATGGAAGTACAAAAATGATGTGATAACAATTTAGCCTTAATATTTGGAGAACAGTAGTTCTTTTTACATAAAAAATTCGCAAAGTAAAATTGGGGAATATAAAATTAGTCCAGAAAATTTAAGAAGGCAAAATGAGGCCACATGAGAAAATGTATCAATTATTAAAATTGTAATTGCAAGCAGGATTATAATTACCTGGGTTGTTATCATTCTCACTTTTAAATCACATGCCTGTTTATCTCCAGAACATCTTCAGTTCTCAGTTCTGATACTAAACATTACACTTAACCTGTACTTGATATCCCTCTTGGCTCTATTTTTTCGGAAGGGTTATTGCCTGGTCAATAACTGAGATGATGACCATATCACTGTGAGGCCATCACTAACTTCAGTTCTTGTCTCTCATTGAAAAGAAAAGAAAAGAGAAAAGCTCACGTTTGGCTCTTTGAAGGCAGTGACAGGTAAGTACAAAGGATATACTCTAAGGACCAGAGGTATCAGTGGCAGTTTTCCTTTCGATTCCAAAGGGTGTTCTCTAGGAAGAGAGCGGCGTAGAGATGGGCAGTGGAAGGTCCAGTGCCTGCAGTTAGCCTGCAGCACCCTTCTATACAGCAAACGGCCTAGGTCAAGCACCTTCAGCAAACCCTCGGCCTGCGGTCCCTGACCTGAACTGAAGCTCAAGTGGAGGTTTTCAAAGTCAAGAGAAAGTTTCTGACTGACTCCAAAATTCTTTGTATCAGCCCAGAAAAGTACAGTATCAAAATAATTGTAAAAAGTATTTTTATCATTACTCTTTCTGATTTTGATTAATTAGTTGTAGTTTTCTATAGATCTCACTTTAGTAACTGAACTGATTAAATGCTATAAGTATCTAAATATAACTCAACGCTTTCCACTTCATTCTACGAGTCTTTGGTGTTTCTCAAGATCAGCATCATATCCAGGAAACTGATGCCCAAGAAAGAAGAAAAATACGTTCGCAATTACATTATCATGTTTGCTGGTATAGTCTTTTTTCCTTAGCAGATAACCAGCATCCCAGGTTGAGAACCCAAGCAGCCTGTTCTGCAGCATTATCCTGAGGCACAGCAGGGTCAGAACCATGTTCGATGTGGCCCTCCCTGCCTGGCAATCCTATGGCCCTTGAATGACACCCTTTGTTTAAGTCAGGGCCATATGGAACAGAGTATTTTTATCATTCAAGCGTGAGTCACTTCTTTAAAACCAGCAGTTGCTACACCAGTTAAACTATTACTGTTGACCTCATGCCCCAAGAAAATGCTGATAATGTGCCTTATATTTCCAAGTCCCTTCAACTTCTTACATCTCTGCTTTTTTTTTTTTTTTAACTGGACTGCTCAGCAAGGTATGGAACTAGGAAACTGCTATCAAGCTAAAAAGGAAATTATCACATTAGAAGCAGGGGCCTGGGTCAAGTTCCCTTCAGTGTGCCCAGCCTGTTTACATCCTTTCCAGTAAAGCCTTCCAAAAAATGTGCCACTATTAATATGTTACGACTGATAAGATTTTGAGCCATTGCATTACAACAGCATTTTAGTGTTTGATATACATGAACTTCTTATCAAGTTAATCCCTACAGGCTTTTATTCATTAAATTCTCCAACATAGATTTGATAACCAACAGCTGGGGATGCAGAATGAGGAAAAAAAAGAAGTGTGCCTCTGGGGAGGAAAACAAAACAAAGCCAGAGCCCTGCTTTTAAGAGAGCTCTGCTTGGATGGCTAGATGGACTGCAAAACTCCTGTTTGAGCTGTTCTGGTTTTTGAACACCACTAAATTTAACTGCCTGTTTGTGTTCAGAAGAGAGCTTCCTATGGGAAATTTCTGGCCTGGCAGAAGTACAAATTGACCCATCATCTCTACGGGGGTTAGAATTTCATTCTGGAGTGTACGGCTTGACTCAGAGTTAAATGCATAATCGTTCTCAGCTTAGTTTTCCTTATTTTCTTGCCTCAGGTGTATGTAACCATCTACACTTACCCTCTGTTCTGTAAAATATACTAGCTAAAGGGAAGGCTCAGCCATATCTTCATTTGTTCTGAGTACAGGCATCTGAAAAAAAGCCATCCCGGACTACATTTTGCTTTTTTTAAATTACATCTACATAATTCACTGCTGTGATATGTGAATGCTTACAGAGCATCTCAAATTCTTTAAACTGGAAAAAGAGCAACTAGAAATTTTTCCTATCCCTAGTTTTCTTCTCCTACAACATTTCAAAGATTTCTTTTTTCCCTTCAATATTTGCCTCATGACCCTCCCAGCCCTTTCACCAAATTAATAATGCAGCCACCTGTACTGACACAGAATGATGTTACAACTAACTGCAGGTCTAATTGGTGCTGTCAGCTTATTAAAGATTGACTTCTTGCTGTATTGGTTAGAAAACTGCTATGTAGACCTTAATATTTTACTGAAAATTTCACTCATCAAGACAGCTGGGGCTGTCACATGTTCTTTTTTTTGTACTCTTTTAACTTCCTTGTCTTTTTTACCAATCTGTTACTCTATAACTATAATTCTTTGCATGTCCCAAAGAGCATGGTCAAAGAAAAGGGTTAAGCAGACAGCACATGAGTTCCCTGGCCATGCTGTCACCAGCTTACCTTGAAATTTAACCTCATGTGCCTCAGTTTGTCAATTTGAAATTCTGTGCAACGACCTTGCCAACTTTCCTATTTCCTGGAGACACTGTGAAGCGTAAGCTAAAGAAACCTCATGAAGCTCCAGCAGCATAAGTGACTATGAGGGACAGATCTTTTAATTCCTCCTGGAGGACATCATAAAATCCTTTGCTGGGATCTGGTGTTATTTCCTTGATGGAGTTCAGAGGCTGTTATTAGAGAGATTGAGTTCACAAATTGAAGCCAAGAAGGAAAAAAACCAAGGCTTAGACATATTACACAGCTTTGCCTCCTACAAACACTTTGAAGTCTTTGATCAAAATTTACATCTTCAAACACTTGCTCTGATCTATTGCCTACTCCTGTAGGTGCCCAGGCTCCTGAGGCTCCTAAATCGCTAACAGTACAGCTTTGCTGCCGGGCACGTGTACAACCGTTCCAGCTCTGACAACACTAAGCTGCTTAATGTCTTAGCTTTGGTGCAATGCATAGCTCCTCACTGCTTTGCCCATCTTGCCCGAAGAAACCTGACCACCCCTCTTACAGCCCCGGCAGCAAGCTGTTGCTGTCCTCCATTCCTCTGGCTAGTAGTTAAAGAGCTCTCTGACCACTCTGGAGGTCCAGCTCACTGCCTGATTTACAGCAAGGATTTAAGTTCGTGTATCTTAGCTTTCAAAACAGTGAACTAGCACAACAGTCCTCCTCCTATCTTGGTGTTGTGTAAGAAAAAACTGATCTGCGTACAACATCTAATTCCACAACAGACTTCATAGCTACAAATGCCCAGTGGTGAGATACACCTAACTTTAAGCCTGGGTTTAGGTACCCATTTCTTTGACAGACATGGAAATAGTATCAAATATAGACCTCGATCTAAAGGCCCTGGATCTGCCCAGGATTCAGCAGCCAAGATAATGAACTCAAACCAGAGGATGCCCAGAAGAAACAAGCCGACCACCTCCAGTGTTGTATCCCTGTGCCTGAATCCCCCGTACAAGTCTAGCTTAGCTTACTCAGTTGTGGTAACTGCACGTGCAAGCAAGAAGATCTGAGAAAACACAGGTACTACTGAATTATATTTGACTGTCACACTTGCAGTACTAGGTGTACAAAATGGAGCTGAATGCATGTTCCTACAATCAACCCAGGACTCCCACACTGAGTTTTAAACCTGAAGACAGTCACCACTTTATTACCGGTGACCTCCAAGGTACTTGGTTTTCCCCCTTCTGCATTTATTCTTCCTTACACTTAGATACAAATGTTATAAGTAGATATTTCTGCATATGTATGTTTATATCTAAGTATCTATAGATACTCACAGACACGCACCCCCCCACACACAGAGACACAAATTCTACTCAGATATCTTCAGTTAGTTTCACATCCTTTGGATTAAATTGTCATTTTCCAGTGTCTTGATTGTATATTCCCATACCTGTTGTTTCCAGTTCATTTGATTTTGATTTGGAAGTACATTCCTCTGAACTCCCTCATATGCAGGGTCAGTATTTTACCAAAGGACTGACTTTATGCATATACTGAATTTTGACCCTGTTAGACACATGATTTTTTTTTTTCTCTATAAAGACATCCAGCCTGTATTTCTGCATTGTTTTTTTTGACATAGAGCCAGTTTCTAATCTCAAATAGTACTAAAAAGTGACATGAGATGGATAAAGATTCTTGGACATCTGCTCAATAAAAAACAGAAAGGCAATGTCCACCTCCTTCAAAAATAATCAAACCATATCAGGTGTTATCACCACCACATTTCCATCTATCAATCTTTTCCTCTAAATGAAGCCTCAGAGGTTGTCAAAATAAATTTTTCTATACACAGTATTATTGATTAAAATTATACATAAACAAAATGTACTACTTAATTTTAATTAAACTTTTGATAGTAAGATGATGTGTTTATTTTTATTTAATAAAAATATTTTGGTATTGATGTTATTCATTTTTAATCAAGTTATAATTAAATTACCAAAAGCAATACAAATATTTGTAAGTAGGAAGTCTGTGAGTTAAATACATGACCACAGACAGAATGGTAAAACGTGTCGCTGCTGCCTTCAAGCAGTTCTATCAGTAAAAAAATAAGAGTACTTTAAAGATTCATTATGCAAGGCACAGAAATTAGACTAGACAAAGTATTAAAATTTTAATTTTTTTAAAAGAAGGAAAGCATACATTGGCAAAGCTATAGATAAGTGACCCACTAATTTTTTTTCTATCTCCTAAGTTCCTTTAGTCAAATGCTTTACTTTGTGCTTGACACAGATACAATCCAGTACATATAATTTGTAATGGAAAGGATCTGTTCGTTTCCCCACTTGATCAGACCGATCCCCAGAGTGATCCTTGTGGTCATTCTCCAGTGAAATAACATCCCAAAGCCAAGAAAGAGCAGATGAGTTCACTCAGAAGACAATATATCTCCTACCATTAAAAACTCAGGAGAGGTCAGTGATGCAAAGGCCTGGCTGTCAATACAGTTTTATAATGTTTCTGCTTCTGCTGCTCCATTACAGCAGAAAGTTGATGAACTTTCAAGCTTCCTCCCTCTTACTACTGTTATCCTTCACTTGAGACAAACAAACAACTCCTTTTTTGTCCCATCAACTGTTAGGTTTTGACATTTTCCCTTTATAAATTTTGTCAGGGAGTCAAAATCTCAGAAAAATCATAACCTGAAAATAAAAATCTACAATTAATTTTGAACCAACTGAAAAGTTATTGTTTTCCACAATATCAAAGTGTTTAAATTTGTACTTTTACTTATTTTAGATTTCAAAAATACATACTGTTGTTCTGCTTTTGCACATTCTGTTCACCTCACTTCGGCTCTGCAGCCCACCACCCATGCTCCTCTTTCTCTTGCCTAAAACAGCATGAGGAGACCCAGGAATTTTACGCAAACATATTTCTACTCTTTCTGCTTTACTTCCCGGATAAGGAGGACTGCGACACTGCATCAGCAAGGCCCGTACCAAGCATCTCGCTCACACTTGCTGGGATCGTGACTGCATCTAGAAAGGAGGTACGCTCAGATGCTCCACTCCCCTTCAGGACACAGCTGTTCTGAAATACACTCATGCTCTTATCTTCACTATCCTGAATATTGAACAATATCTATTTTCAACTGATTTTCTAATTTAAAAATGACAATTTTTAATCAGTTCATTTTTATGATATTGTCCCTTAACAACTTCTTGACAATTTCAAACACTAATTAAGAAAAAATGCCCAGATTTTCAGGCCATAATGAAGTAGTATTCCTATACAGATCTAACATTGTCTAGAGGGATGCTAAATTGGATAGATATATTCAGATGAACACCTTGGAACCTTCTGACAATGACGACATACAGGTTTGTATTATACTGACAAAGAAGGTATGCTTTATAGTCAATAATGGCCATGCTTCCTTAAGACTCTGAAGGCACATTTATGTAGTTACAGTTTTCTCCTGAAGAGCAGCAGTTGACTCCCTTTTTTTACAGGCACAGCCATCTCTGTCTTCAGAGATGCAGAAGACAGCACAAGGCCTTAGAGAATGAAAAAATAACGCAGAAATACAAAACCCACTCCGGGGCAAACTCTACTTGGCATTATAATCCCTTGTGGCTTTCACTTTGAATGCGTTAAGAAAAAAGCAACTTGCAGAAAGATATTTGCATGTTACTGAAATAAACCAGTACTTGCAAAATTACCTCTGAGAAGGTCACCAGCCAAGGTCAATCCACGGCAATCTCTCGGGAGCCGTGACAGAACAATAGACCCACCGCACGGAGCAAGCGGGCAGGCGCGCGGGCTCTGCTGCTCTGTCTCGGCAGATAAGCAATCCTTGGGACTTCAAATAAATCACGGCAAACAGCTAGCGGAAAGCGTGATGCCGGATA
>NW_009600953.1:197972-200614 GCF_000690535.1 Cariama cristata
ATGTTTTTCTTAGCAGACCGCCACAGGGAAATACTGAGATGCTGAAGGATGTCTGTTTACTTAGAAGAGACTGATCTAAAAAGAAGTGACATACTATAATCTGGTCGCATAAACTGTCTCTAAGCAATTAGACTGTCTTATTGGTTTAATGCTATTTTAGGTTTATTTTTGCTTTAGGGAATTAGACTTGCTCCTTGAAAAACACAGTATGTGTTATGCTACGTCGTACATCCTCTTATGATGAACTCAGAGGATACTGTAGTCATGGCATCATTTTTGTAAAATATATAACCTCAAACTGAACTGAGTTACTCTTTTACCTTTTTGGACTACAGAGAAAAAGAAAAAGTAATAGGCTTTGTTTAGAATGTTTTCTGGATACTAATCCTTAACTTTTATATCTGTTCAGAAACACTGTAGGTGATGGGGGTGAAAAGTAATTTTTGTGTGGCCCGATTTCAGGACTAAAAAGCAAATTTTCATTTAGATGTTTCTTTTTATTGCCATTGATATTCCTTAAATTACAAGTTTTCATTGACTTTTCTCAAAGTATAAATTTAAATTGAGAGATAATTTCTAACATGGCTGGATTTGTTTATGCTGCAATAAATAACAACAAACTTGTTTGCAACTGAAAAAAAAAGCTCCCTATCAAGATGTAACTTAAAATACCTGCAGAGACAAGAAGACAAGACAATTGATAGCAACATGTTTGTACTCTACAAAAAGAGCCGATTCAAAAGAGGCTGGTTTTTATTCATGAGAACCATTTCTAGCAGCTTGGCAAACTAATGTGCTAAACAAGAACCATACCTGAGCCCCCTCCACACAGGTGCATACACGCACACACCCTGGCATAAAAATACGACAGGACATTATTCCTGAGACTGCTGCACCTTTTAGTCACAACACGATTGTTCCTTGCAGCAGAATCCAGATAATTTTGCTTGGACTGTTTTCAGGTGAACCTCATGATGGATTTCTCGCTCTCTGGGAGACCAAGCTGCTGTGAATGCAGCTCAGCTAGAAAGTCCTCCTAACAGTCACCTGAAGTTTCTCTTTGTTGCCTTTCCAAACATTACCTGTATACTGGGTTTCAAAAAACTCAGAGTCATTCTCCCACAGTCTCACCATCTGCTGTATCATAAGCCATTTAAGTTTATTTTACTTTATATATTTGAAACTTTTTTTATCAATATATACACATATGTATTGAGAGAGAGAGGAGTAGTATATCCATTGAAAGAGGGAAGTATATTCACCGAGAGACAGACATATATTCATTTGTGCTGAATATCCTAGCAATAACTAAATTTAGATCATATTGTAACACCACAAAACTTACATTAAGGAAATGAAGATGCCACTAAGTATACTACCAATTTAGCAAATTAAGTATGTGCATAAGTCCTTCCTTATTCCGAAGAACAATTACACATAGGTTTAGCATAAACATCTGCACAAATATAGATCTGCATGCTACGTGCAGTAGTCAGAAATACCTGTAGCCATGGTGTATTTGTATGCTAGCCAGATCCCAGGGTTTATTCCTCTCACTTACCATATGCTTTCTGAAAACTGAAGGTCTGCAAGGTCAGCCTGTTTTTGGACCAATATTTATAGAGTTTGGAGATCAAGTGAGAAATTTTGGATATCTCTTCGGAAGAAAAAAAAAGGAATTTTTTTTTCCCCCTTATTTTTCAAATAGAGTGATGGTTTAATTTTAAAACTTTCCTAATTTTCTCTTTTATCAGTGCCCCCTGGCCCTTAATTCTTATCACTCTGCTTGAAATTTTACCACTATTATTTCCCCTTCCCCAGTGCAGTTGTGCCTTTTCTTAATTTTAAATACGTAAGAGCTTTGTTGAACTGATTCATTTTGATTTATCATTTATCTTTTATCTATCTTCAATAATTCAGTTTCATTCAGTATTGCATGTGCTTCCAATCACATTACGTACACTACGCAAATATGTAAGACATATCATGGTATAAATGTTTTAGTGATCACTTTAAGTGAGAGCAGAAGTGTAAATCTCAAAGTTGGAGAATGGGATCATGGAAAGGTAATGATGACTCATCATTGATCTTCTGATCTCAAAAAGCATGTTTAATAGTTAATAGTAAAAGCTATTCTTTTAAAGTGAACAAATTGTTTGTACATAGAGATTATATATACACTCAGAATAAATAAATAAATAAATATTAGATAATGGAAGGGCTTTTATATGCTGTCAAGTTCAAGGATTTGTTACTTCCGCAACAGTCTTAGACTATGCTACCTTTTATGGCATACAACAAAGGTATATTCCCTGATTTATTTTTAAAAGCACTGTTGTCAGAGCAGCAGACAGGCCAGCTCATGCACTGGGTGTCGATGTCAAGGTTTTGGTAGCAGGGGGGATACAGGGAGAAGTGGGAGGAGGCGGCAGAACCCAGCCGATTCCAGCCGGCTTGGGCAGACCCAGCACAGGGCACAGCTGGGCCCATCAGCCACATCTGGCACAGCTGTGATAACATATTTAAGAAAGGGCAAAGATGTTGGACAGGCAGGGGAGGAGGGAAAAAAAAAAAAAAAGAGACTGAGAAACAGCAGTATGAACATCAAGGTGAGAGGAGAAGGAGGGGAAGGAGGAGAAGGA
>NW_009600953.1:200690-245393 GCF_000690535.1 Cariama cristata
GGGAGAAAAAAAAAAAAAAAAAGAGACGGAGAAACAGCAGTATGAACATCAAGGTGAGAGGAGAAGGAGGAGAAGGAGGAGAAGGAGGAGAAGGAGGAGAAGGAGGAGAAGGAGGAGAAGGAGGAGAAGGGATGCTCCAGGCACTGCAGCCCCTGGAAAAGCCCACGCTGGAGCACAGATCTGAACTGTGGCCTAGGGAGACCCCACGCTGGAGCAGGATTTTTTCTTGTAGGACTGCAGCTTGTGGAAGGACCCACACTGGACCAGAGGAGAAGTATCAGATGGAAGGACAGGCTGAGAGGATCGATTATGGACTGACTGTACCCCGCCATGCCTCGCTGCACTGCTCGGGGGCTGGGTGGAGGAATCTGGAGTAAAGGGGTGAAGTTGAACATGGAAAAGGGAGAGGAAAACTGTTGGCTTACTGTTTGTTTCTCACTACCTGAATCTATCTCATCCCAAGTCAGGACTGTTTTACCCACAGCAGTAATTGGTATGCAATTTCTCTGACTTCATCTCAACCCATGAGCTTTCTCAGCCTATTTTCTGCCCCTGCCCCTGAGGAGGGGAGTGGGCAAGCGGCTGGGTGGGCCTTTGGCCCTTAGCCAAGGCTAACCCACTGCAGCTCCCCAGGAGAAACACAGATCCCTGAGAACTCCCCCAGAAACTGCAGCTCCTCACTTGTGCAATTCATCTAGCCGAAAATCAAGGTGTTTCATGAGAATTACTGCCTCATAAATATTCCTTTTTTATACACAATGCCTGGTAGCAGCAGATGTAGATAAGAGACAAATGAGGCTGAAAATACTTTTTGCCTTAGTTATCTTCAAAGGATTCAGAGCTAAAATCCTCACTCTTATAATAGTAAGTCTTTAGTCACAGTGATATTTCCCTTGATACTGGTGGATTTCAGACAACCGGTCCACAAACTGACACAAACTGTGTCCTTTGGCTGAGTAATCCCATTCAAGCAAGATGCAGCTAATAGCGTGACCAAGCGTTTAGAACCTTAGGCCACATAATTGGAGCTCAAAGTTGTCTAAAGTGAAACCATTCAGAGGAAATGCAGGACTTAAAATGCTAAAAAAAAAAACCTGTCAAATATCTTACTCTGATATTTTCTAAATGAAATTTCAGTTCTTTGGTTTGAAGACACTTACCATATGTTTAAAATGGTAAAATAAGAAAAGATCACAATCAACATATCAAATCATTTAAATGAAATATTTCAAACTGATCAAAGCTTTTTCTTCTCGGTTGGTTCCCAATTTCCTTTTATCCCACTTTTGAGATTTTAAATCTGGCTTCACTGAAAATGAGAAAAAAAAACCTGAAATCTCAAAAACGCTTGCATGATAGGAAAAGGCCATGTTTAGAATTTAACAGGACAATCAGCACTATGATTACGTCTTTAAAAGTAAATACTGTTTTTCATAACATCTAAAACATAAAAATTGAGTAACGGAGACGGCCACATGCCAGCCAGCAGAGGTTGGCATTACTATCCTAACGCCTGGGGACTTGTGGCAAATCGCACCAGCAGAAGATCAAGTGGATCTTTCTGCGATACTATAACCATGCCGTTGGTTAATGTCTACAAGCAATTCAATATGATGCATGAAAAACTAAAACATGACTTTAAAACTGCATACTTATAGTAACAGAGATGCTCAAAAGAAAGCCAACAAATATTACTCAGTATTAAAAGTTCTCTTACGAAACGCTTACTGCACATTGCTGAAAGAGAGATTAATTTTTTTATGCTGGCAAACAGTAATGTCTCTTTTATGCAAACAAAGTACATGTCAAATCGCTGCTTCAGTCTTTTCCTCTTCACAACAATGGCAGCAATTAGTCAATACATTTCAGTTAAAACAGGCGACTTTTTCTGTTTAAAGAAAATTGCGTTTAAGGTCACACGACATCACTGCGTAAGTATCCATCTAAGAATCAAACTTAGCCACCTCATTTGCTTTGAGAACATGTGCAATAAGAACAATAAATTCTACTCAGATCAGGATCCCAGGGTGAGGTCAATGGACAAATACAGAGGAAAAAAATCTTTGTACCGAAGTTTATGATGAAGTAGTAGCATTGTATTTCCTGGGCTTTTGTCTTGTTATTAGTATCCTAAAGTAGAAACTCCTATAGCATAACTAATTATTCACAAAAGAAAGGGTTATATCAAAACAAGCTGCCTTATAGGGACAGAAGAGACACCTAAGAGATCAGTGACATGAGGGAGCAACCCTGTCCATCCTAGGGAGGCAAAGCTAAAGTGAATTCATTCCAGCAAAAACAAATGCTGATGCAAAATCTGTGTAAGGAAAAGCCCATTTGGTTTCTCCTCCAATCTTCTGCTGTTTCTTTATAAAAAGGAGACATTAAACTAAATTATACCAACAGTGAATTTGGCTTAGGGCTTCCAGGAGCTCTCTGTTAACACCCAAGAGTGAGACTGACTTGGTAAAGCATAAAGCTTGTAATACTTCTGGGATATATTCTATTGCAAAATGTTCTAGGTTCTGTGATGCTCAGGCATATTTTCTATCTCAGCACCCCCCTCTGGCAAAGACACACCTCAAAACACAAAAATATGGTAAGTCTTATTTCCCAGTCATTTGTGATTCTATATTTGCTCATATTTTTAGTATCAGACTGACAGAACAGCTGTAAAGGGGTACTTTTGAAATGTCGTATAAAATTATTCATACTACAACTTCATCAAGTAAGATATTTATAACCGATGACAAAATTTGCCCCTGTGCTAGTACTGACTAATATTGTCCCCACCCATAAGCCTTTTGCAGCACCTTGTTTCAGTTTGCCTTTGATGTCAGAGCCTTATCTATGAAACAAACCCATCAATTTCCAGACAAAAACTGGAAAAAGATTAGCTCCCTCCCCACTGAGATAAATCACTTCCCAGTGTATTCACTTCCAGACTTCAACATTTTTCATGTGGTTTTCACTCTGACTCAATCTGTAAAGGAATGTTAGCTTCAAGAGAATTCATACTTGTGCGATACAAACTGCAGCTCAATTTTCAGAAGTGATCAGTAGCATTATTCTTTAACTACATATAAATGCAAGCAACTATTTACTTATTTCACATGAATGAGCATAGTGGTTTTTGAACCAGGCAAAAAAGGAAGAAAAATACACTTTTTGCATGTATTCAGATTAAGTTGGTAGTTAAACTTTAGATGATGACTTTAGAAATTCATATTGTAAATCTTCAAATATATTTATGATTCTACAGGTGAATATCATAGCACAAACACAGATCCCACGACCTTCTGGAAATATTCCAGTTCTGTAGCACCCAAGGTCCCAGTGCAGACCCCTTTCTCAACTCTGCTGAATGCTGTGCAAATTCTTGCATTTTAAAGGAAGGTATCATCTTTCATTACTCCAAAATAGATAAAAATGAGGTTAGAGGATACAGTCAAATGCACTGAATTACACATATGGAATAAAGAATATGGTCCTCTTTTACAATAAAGCAAGTGCCAGTTAGTCCTTTAATATCCAGACTAAGTTGTCTGTCCATCAAACATTAATTTACTTGTTACAAGTGCCTCTTGAGACATACGAACAAGCAGATATTAGTGTCCTTTCAGATCGTTATAAACACTGTTAAGCCATAGTCTGTAAGGGTTTTGCCTTGGAATCACAGAGCAGCTGATGTTGGAAAGTGCCTCTGGGGATTGCCTAGTTCAGCCCACTGCCCAGGGTGGGTTGCCTTGAGCCATGTCCAGACGGCTTTTGAATATTTCCAAGGATGGGACACCATAACCTCTGAGCAACCTGTGCCAGTGTTTCACCACCCTCACAGTAAAGAAGTGTTTTCTTATGTTCCAGTGGAATTTCCTGTATTTCAATTTATGGCCATTGCCTCTTGTTTCATTAGATACCACTGAGAAGAGTCTGGCTCCGTCTTCTTCACCCCCCTCCCATCAGCTATTTATATGCACTGACAACATCCCCCTGACTTTTCTCTTCTCAAGGCTAAACAACCCCGGCTCTCTCAGCCTCTCTTTGCATGTCAGATGCTGCAATCCCTTAATCATCTTAGTGACCCTTTGCTGGGCTCACTTCAGGGCATCCATGTCTTTCTTGCCCTGGGAATTGTTTTTTCTTTTACTTTTTCCTTCTACCTTTAGATTTGGAAATATATCCTTCACATACAAAATATCTACTACAGCAGAGTAAACTTCATTCCCAGGGTTTTTACCCCCTTAGGCTACAGAGAAGTTCTTGGCAAGCCAACTGGTACAATTTTTTTGCAAAAAGTACCTGGTAGGAAAAAAAAATATTGAAGTAATCGCACCAGTGCAGCAGAGAGCTCTGCTTTAAGGCATTCACTTGTTATCTGCATCCAGGTAACAGTCTAGAGGTGGAATCACATTTTCACATGTTCTTTTCTGGTGCAAATGTATCAGATGAGGGTCAAGGTGTCAGGGCCACAGAAACAGCCAAAGGGCAAGAGCTGCCTTAGGAACAGAAGGAGGAGAGATGCTGCCTATCCCTTGCGGCTGGAGTTACCTATGGACAACCTATGGAGTTACCCTATGGAGTTTCCACAGGGTGACACTGGACAGAGGATTTGAACACAAAGATTTTTAACACAGACATTGTCATATAAAAGAAAAAAACTTGTTTAATGACCAACTCAATTTCAAAAGTCCAAATAATCCTTTCTGAAATTCTTTGTAATCCATAATCACACAGGCAAGTAAATGAAGGTACAAATGGCAGCAACGTTTGTTTTGATTTTTATTGCCTGGAGGATTTAGCACACAAAATCATCAATTAAGAGCATTAGATATCCAACACACACTCACTCACAATCTTTAACCCTGCAAAAGACAGACAAGGATAGGCTTTGTTGTGAGATATGAGTTTGTATAACAGCTGTTGGAAATTAAGGACCACAGAGAGCAGTTTGAGAACAGCGGCAAACCTATGACCACAAAAGCTGTATCTGAATGTGAATAAATTCATTATTTTTACGCTACCCTTGTTATTTTGATGCCATTATTAAACAGTGTGCAGCAACTCTCACAGCAATTTGATTCTCATTTCTCTCTGAAATAGCTGCAGTCCCAGCCTTTAAAAGCTGATGCCTGAGCAGCTCGCACAAGGCGGCTAACAAACATTCAAATCCTGGTTCTGTTAGTTTTGGAATGACTAGTTGGAAAGCAAAGAGTATGCACCATCTAAGCTGCTATGTGTCATGCTGCTTGGAAAAAAACTGATGACAGATTTATCTGAACACGAGTAAGCCATCTGGCTTAGTGGGCATGCTCCCTTGTTATGAAATGGTCACATTCTTATTTCTTTACATTTTGCCACGGTAGACAGTTTAATGTCACAACCTAAACCACAAAATATATTTGGGTTTATCTAAAGTTTGCCTATTAGTAGATAAGACTTACTCCAAGCAAAGCCTTATGTCTACCTAAAAGCGAAGCTGGAAATACGCTCTGCATTTCTCATTCATCAAGAGAAGGATGTAATAAGGTAAATCTCATGTTCTGGGATTTCTACAGAAGTGCAACACTAACAGTCATTTTGGGTGCAAAAAAATTACAGACAAAAACTTTCCGTTAAGTTTTAACCTAGTTATTACAAAAGTGGAATTTGCTGTGTCTAAGTAACATAGTCAAGACTGATCAAAATTCCTTAAATTTCATTCAGTCTAAAATGTAATTGTTACGTGAATATTTGTCCGTTATAGCAAAGGTACGAAACTGCACTTCTCACGATAGTGTATGTACATTCCCCAGTATTGCAGTGAATACTTTGATTTTCCTGTGTAACTTGTTGTTTTCCTCTTCCCAAAGACAGAAGTACGCACGATGCAGGCTCTTGCTTCATGGCAAGATTTAAAACAGGCTTTTGTTTTGTATACAACACTACAAATTTATGTAAATTCTGGATTGGAAAAACAAGCTTTCTTCTCACTAAAAACTGTGCCTTTCCTACTGAAACCTTGTCCTCAGAAGATGGAAAGTGAGAAAGGTGGAAGCTGTTTGAGTTAAGTCTAAAAAAAATGTTCTTTCCAGCACAATTCCAGTCTTTTTTTTTAGAGAGAGTTTTTTTCCACATGAAAGATCTTATTGCTTTAATCTATATTTAAGATGGTCTAAGTCCAGGCCATCAAGTGTCTTTCAGATAACCTGATTCAAAATTCTATGGGAAGCCAGCAGAAGGGAAGCTGGCATGTTCACAACGCATGGTGCTGCTGAGGAGGTCTCCAAGGGACTCCATGCCACTTGCCTAAGCAATGCTGTCTAGGTTTATCACATGTCTACAGACAGTCCAACATTCAGGCCATAGTCCACCAAGACAGAAGAAATCTAGTACCAGCAAGGAATGCAGAACAAGTCCTCAACTACAAAGCTAAAGGGTAGTTATGAATGTGTATCTTTTACCCAAAGAAGATTGCATTATGGGAAAGAGCTGCTCAGCATGTCCTGTCCACCAGTATCACATCCATCTTCCTCTGGTTCAGCTACCTGGGGTTTGATCCACCAACTAATCCTACTCAATCTTCTGGGCCAACATGGTAATAAATGTAGAGCTGTAAATGACCAAAACAGATAGAACTACGCCTACGGTTGATACCATCTACCATCTGACTAGTTCAACTTCTATTATAACACATTATAAATTTATCTGACAGAAAGACCCAGTGGAATAAAGTACTTAAATATCTGGTAGCTTTATGTTTGTAGCCTGGCCCACCTGAAGTCAAAATTAAAGGGAGGCAAACGCTTAAGTGATTAACAAGATCAAAGCCTAAAGTTTAGGCAGGAAGATCATGTACAATGTTGAACACCTTCAGCTACTATCAAACTTAGCGTGAGTTGTCTAATGTAGCAGCTCTAAAAAAAAACTCTTTCTCCCCTGCCCAAACTTTTCTAGCTGTTACTCTGTTCAGGCTTCCTGTAAAACATGTCTTCCATTGATTTATCTATGATTTCTAATTTTAGAAAAATTTCAAAAGTAAAAATTTTTTTTTAATTTAACAGCTTTAAGAAATAAATTAAGCTCTACACCATTTCCTTCTTAAATATTTTCATAAAAATGCCAAAATGCAACTTCATAAGCATTTTCAAAATTCAAAATCAAAATTATGTAAATAGTAAACAACCAGAGCAAATATCATTCAGAAACACAAAACTAAGGACAAATACCTAGATTTCTGATCTGACTAACTATATATAACAAACTGATTAAGCAAGTTTCTTAAACCACACAAGTAAAGTTGTTAAGTGGGAGAAAATATCACAGTTAGTAAACAGTATATTCTGTTTACTAAAGTAGTCCATGGAGTGGTCCTCCAAAAGTGCAGTATCTTAAACAATGTAAAAATTATAAAATACTTTTATCCAAAAGTTTACAGTGCACTAGAGAATCCCCTGTTCAGGGGATTCTGAGAGGCTGATAAAACTATTCTTTAGAAAATAATTGCAACTTAAGCTGATCAGAATGAGAAAATACATTTCATTTCTAAAGTTTTGTAAGATTATCTTTCATATTCTTAATTCTTGCTTCAATGTTTTCTTCCTCTAAATTTTGAGATTTAAATTAAATTCAGGTACCTGATTTGAACAGTGAAGTATATTGTTTGAATAAAGCCCTCAGCACCTTCCCACAGAGACCTCAGGTCAAAATATATTTTAGAATGAAGTGCAGATATAATGTTGAACATATTACACTGGCTCTTCTACTAGAAGAAAACACCAGTTTTGTTCTGAATTTGTCAAAATGTACTCTATGAATTTGGGGACCTAGATGACTATGTAACAATAGGACTTTTGCTGACTGAAGAGACTAACAAAAGACACGCAGTAGACAGTCATTTAGAATGGGACCAAAGCATCCTCACATTGAGAAGAATACTGCTTTGTAAGAGAGAGCTGTCAAAGGAACAAAAAGAATCTCAAAGCTGAACTGTTTTTAAGATGAGTGGGCCTGCATATTCAAACAGTTAGGAAAAGTACATTTTTACGGCTTGGTAAATGTAAATCACTGGGAAAAAAAAATCTGCAGCACAGACTTGCTGTTTTCGGCTGCAGGTGGTAGGTAAAGAAGTTGTGGTAGGAAAATATTTTCCTATGTTGCTGCATTGTCTTTTGTCTTTTCAGTTAGATTGTTTCCTATTAATTTTTATACTCCTGACAACTATGTTGTTACTGAAGCACAGAAGATATTCATGACACCTTTGTGGCATTTAAAAAGATAACGCCAAACGCTGAAGTACCTACAATCTACTAAAGAAATGTATCACAGTGAGCAATGATGACGTGAAACACAGCAGAGCGTGCTTTGTCAAAGGGGCAGAGGAGGCATGTTCAGAACAGAAATTAGGTGGAAATGCTGCTTTAATGGAGTGTTACTCTGAAAAGCTGCTGCTAATGTGTTATGTTTCAGAGAGCTCAGCCTAACAATTTGTGGTAGAAGGTATCTCTTAGACAGCTCTACCTTGACATGTAGTCTTCAGAAATCCTTCTGAAGCAGCAGAGACGTTGGGTGTGTGGATAGAATAAAACAATCCTGTTGGGTCATCTGTCAGCAACAAAACTGGGGGGTGGAGGAAAGAGGTTGCTTTAAGTCGTCGTGATAAAATACCATGACTGAATTGGATCTTCACAGCTACAATACCTGTTTTATGCACTACTATCCTCCTATACCAGGATGGCAAAAGCAAGGTTTTCATCTTTGTGAAGAAAAAAATAAAAACCTTTGAACTTAAGAGCTCTGGGGCTAAGCCAGACCAAACATCAGCTTAGCCAGAATCTCTGAGGATGGCCAGCAGCAGAGTCTTAGGGAGGAAGACCATAAACATAGGATCTACAGATACTTTCTCTGGTCCAAACTTGCCAAATTCATGACTGAGTTGCATCCTGAGTCTGAGACTGCTTACAGACCATAAAGTTCAACAGCTGCTAATGAATATATTCTCCATTAGCTCTTCCTTATTCCTTCCTTTGTCTGTTTATACTTGTGAGCATCCATGACAGCTTATGGCAAAGACTTTCAAAATTTCAAGTTTTGGAGAAAAAACCAACCTATTCCTTTCAAATTTACTGCCTGAAAACTACATTAGCCTAGTTACAAGAAACAGTGATTAATTCTCAACATCATTCCTGATTGACTTAATTTTATTTGACTTGACTTTTCTCTCATTCCTTTTAAAAAAAATCTACTAAACCAGCACAACACAGCCAACGTTAGATTGAAGCGTTGCACAGACCACCTATGACTTTCCAATACAGTGAAGAATGTACACATTAAATGGACCAGAAAAGAATTCCTGAAATATGCCACTGAATTTCATTACTTTCATGAAATCTGGAGGATTATGGCCAGCACAATTCAGCAGAGCAGGACAGACACAGAGAAGGGAATTACGAGGATAAAATTTTTAAAAATGCTGTACTCTAATTAGTGTCTACAATAAAGCTGTGGTGCTCACATTCAGTTTCTTGGGAAATACATTCTGTTTTACCAACTGCTCTTAAGCCATCAGAAGGTACTTCTTCCACGTGTCCTCAAGTTTTGCCTGGTTTGGTTTGAGTTATCTGTTTGAACCGTCCCCACAAAATGTGCATGCTAGATAGAAAGAATGAAATTCTACAACTATTTACTCATTTTAGGTATTTCATGATGAAAACAAGAAAACAGAGCCCTACGTTACAGTTCTTATATGATCTATTTTTAGCCATAGTCCTATTGTTACAACATAATTGGTTTCCTGCACAACAACTACTTTTTCTGTGCTATCATTCAGGTAAAATCTCATGGATGGCAATTTGTGTCACTGAATATTGTACAACTATGACTTGACAAGTCATTCCCAGGTGATCTTTATCACATTTCAGAACATAAAATGCAATCAGAGGCTATATAGCACCGATTGTGTTCCTGTGTTTAGTTTACAGTTTCTAAGGATACTATTTATTTTGCATGTTCTGCTGACACAAGTGATACCAAGGCAGTAGAATACAAAGGAACAGAAAGCATGTATTGCCATGGCACAAACAGTAAATGCATTGAACATTCACTTCAACAAGGAAGAGCTCACTAAGACCTTTTTTAAAAGGGTTATAACTGTACAAATACATTGCTTTTTGGTGGGCGAATAAAGTTGTTTACATCTCAGGAAACAACAAAAGTCCAGAGTGTGTTTTGCTAACCAGTTAGTTAAGATAACTTCAGCACTATAAACGTGGATATAGCTATGTCATTTCCCCTTAGCATTAGCAATCATCCCTAGGCACAAACAGAAGTAGAACATATTTTCCACTTAAGCATATCAGTAGGAGTTAAATCCACAACAAAACTCCAGAGTGTGTTTTGCTACCAGTAGGTTAGTTAAGATAACTTCAGCACTATAAACGTGGATATAGCTATGTCATTTCCCCTTAGCATTAGCAATCATCCCTAGGCACAAACAGAAGTAGAACATATTTTCCACTTAAGCATATCAGTAGGAGTTAAATCCACCTAGCCACTCTGCCTGCGGTCCCAAGTTAGGTATCTAGGAACCTCATGGGAGAATTCGGTCTCTCCAGAATTGTTTGCTGGGTTTGTCTTTAAAGGCAAACACAAACTTGCTGTGTGCACACACTCAGCTTTGAGATGGATGTCAGCTCCAAATCTATGTCTGCTTAGCTGGAGCAAAATCAAGAGTGTACTGCTGAGTTCAATTCTGCGATAAGGCAGGTCCATACCATCCCACATCCCAGGAAAATACATTCACTACTGCCTATTCTGGAGTGATTCATGGCTTTTCTTGCTGGATTTTATCCTACTTGGCACAAATAATTTCATATTTTCTAAAAAAGAAATTTGAGTTTGACTCTCAAACAAACCTCGTCAGGTCTCTTGTCACTCAAGAGCAATACAAAAAGTTAAGATCATTTGTGTATTGGTTTTCATTTTAATTTACTGGCTCCAAAGGAGAGTCCAGTGATTGTGTCACACAAACATGCTCTTTCATCTTTGTTCTCTGGCAATGGGGAAAGCAAAACACAAGTATCTCTACATAAGTGATCAGAACGCAAGTCCAAATGTAAGGAAAGGCACAGCTTTCTCAGCCCAGCACTTTGTAGGTTTGTATACAAGAACTTATTGCAACAATTTAGCCATATTAAAATCAACAAAATTGATTTCTCCACACAAGAGCAACTCCAATCAAACGTGTCTTTCATCTTACAAAACCACTGTATGTATTAGCCATAAATTGATACCTTATCAATTTAAGGTAAACTGACTTCATGCAATGTAAAACAAAACTAGAGAAGCTGTCTGAAGAGGTTCCACCTACCCAATTAGATGATCTCCTAGTCTCCTTTGCAACCCTAATCCTTATGGTTCTGTGTGTTTTTTCAATGTTTCTAAACCACATCACTTAGAATGAAAAATAGGCTCTAGAGGGTATGCCAGATAAAAATCTTCTATCCCTTCATCACACTTTGCCTCTCCATATTCAGACTGTGGGTGCTGAGACAGAAACCATCTTCAACAAGTTCTTCATACAGTGCCTACCACGGTAAGACCCTGATTTCCTTGGTAGTGTGTAGGCTTTGCCACACATAAATATGTACAACTGTAGTTGTATGTTACTGTTTATACTGTTTATAACCTTACGGTTTTCCTGTGTACACAAGGACGGTGTATCAGCATGTGCTGTGTGAAAGCTGTGAACAGTGGGGAAAGCAAGAATTGTGTAATTTAAAAACCAGTATGAATAAATTCCAGTGGAAAGAATATAATTGCTGCAGCACAGTACAGAACACCTCGAGCAGACAACTGGAAACCAGTAGTAAAGGCCAGCTCATACAGCATGGTAATCATAATGGCTGAATTAAGAAGTTTCTAAAGCAAATATCTGGCATCTCAAGAGCTTCAAGGTTTTTCCTCCACTAATCAGACAGAGCCACAGCCTGTGTGTTTGGTCACTCCTGTTCCTAGAGGAGGTGCACAGCCACAGGTGCAGTCTCCCAGGATTAGAGCTTAGGACACACAGAGATGGAGCGTTTTGCTGCAAATCTTCCAGCCAGCGTTTGTTTCTAGAAAGAAAGAAGAGGCTTTGGAGGCTGTTTTTTTCTAATGCTGCAAGCAATATTTTGAAGATGTATCTGGCCACTCAAGAGTACCCTAGTGTCGTTCTCATGGATTTGGGACAGAATACCCTTAATATATTTTGCCAGGCTGGAAAAATCCATGAACTTGAATTCTTAATACTATAAATATATAACAGCACTGACAGATAACTACCACTGCTTGGTAATGTACATCTCACATTCAGCCAAGGGGCAATAGCACTATGTGGCGTGAGAAAAGAGAACAAAACAGACAATTACTGTGCTCAGGCTCACTGCTGGTACTATAAGAAACTGTCCTTTTCATTAACTCGGTGCAACACAGGAGAAAATTTACAAGATAGGCCATATAAGCCAGTCAATGGTTTTGGTTTTTCTATATCCCAATGTGGTTTATAGGATTTTTCAACAATTTTAAATCAAATTTTCTCTTTTAGTTTAATTTGACCTGTGCAAGTGGTGAAATTGGTCACAACTCTGAAAAAATAGTTTTCACAAGGGCAAAGTATTTTATCTTGATTAAAAATGCAAAGGAAGAGTAGGTAGGACTGCAGTCGACAGTTACAAAGGAAAATATGAAACTCTTCTTTCACATTTATATATTTCCCTCAATTTTATGCTCCAACAGAATGTGCTACTCCGAAACATGCCCCTATAATTAAGTGACATCTCTGAATCTGATCTATTTTGAAGGTATATTCGTAATCACTAACACAAATTTTTTCAAATATAGGCACCTAAGGTTAAGCATCTAAATACAAATAGTCTCTTTTTAAAAAAAGAGGCTGTCACTGAAGTCAAAGAAAGTTGCAAGGCCTCTGATCCTGTGGAGATGGAATGAACCAGTAAGAAAAACATATATGAGGTAATGTGATTAACTTTCCTAGCCATATTTTAAAATGTTGGTACACATCTTTCCTAAGGCTGACGGAGAAAATGCCAGGTAGAACAATGAATACATTAACAAGTTTAACATTTGCCAAAATGTTACAAACAAATATTTTGGCCCAAACTCTTCCAAAAAAAAACCACAAATATGCTGCAGTATAATCAGAATATAAATTCATCCTGATATATTATTACTCTATAGAAAGAATCATCGGGGAAAAAAGTGAGAGGTATTACCTGACGCTCTGGAAAGCAACTTGATAGCCACCAAGGTCTTTGAAATGCTGTAATATGCAAGAGAAAAATCAAAGTCCCATAGATGGTATTTAAGTGATGGACACTGCTTCCTTCCACTTGTACATATTCCAGCTACAGTGTGTTCCAGACGCTGTTGCCCTAGCTGAAAGCAAATGTTGATGTTAGTTTAGCATCATTTTCTATAGTACCTATAGCAACAGCAAACACGTTGTTGAACACTTAAGCAGACTGATTGCTCCCTGATCATAGTTGCAGGTGTTAACCTTTGAGTGGTGTGTAAATGACTGATATTCTGTAATGTGTGTCTTCTACACTGCAAACTTTCCCTTGTACAAACATTTTCTTTCACAATACAGTTCGACACTGTAGATAAATATTTAAGTTTTTAAAAACGTAGTTTAAGATCTTATTCTACACCTTCAATACTCGCATAACAGCTTATGGGTGTCAGAGTTTGGCACCTCTTAGAATCTGACGTTACTTATTAATGAGATAGATGAGTTACACTAGCGAAGACAGCATGCAAAACATTGCACAAACATTAGTTAATGAACCTTTATAGCATTTTTATAAGAAATTGTATTAGATGTATTAAATGCAGAAAAAGGCAGAGACTAACGCACCAGAGAGGCAAAGTATTTGAGGATACAGTGACTGAGAGAAACGTCATATTCCCCTGACCACAACGGTACCGATTTATTTGCTCAAGTTAGATACCAGGTGAAGGGCTTTGCTGCTTCGAGAATATATGACTTACCGAAGGTTCAGGAACCATGGAAATCCAAGATCAGATTCAGGAGAGATTAGGAACAGTTCCAAATCCTACACCCAGGCCAAACAATCTATGCAAATTATCAAATTATGGAATAAAAAGCTATGTTATATTACTCATTTTGAATTACATGACAGATGCAATAAGGTATTACTGAGAACCTTACTGAGAAGCACTGTAGTTTAGAATATGGTTTCATTTAAATTGCTGCAGTTACATGAAAACGGAGGAACTCTGGTGAATCAGGGCATAATACAATACCTAAAATACACCACATAATATATTCATGTTTCAGTGAGTAGATGAGCAACTTCTTGTCTGAAATAGAAACTGGTTTTGAAGAGCAAAATACTAAAGCATATATCCTGGCCAAGTCCTGAGGCGTTTTTTCTTCTCTTTTCAATATTCTTTGCAGGTCTTTTTCCCAGCATCAGAAGACAAGACAAAATTCAGAGGAACAGAAAATAAAACGATATGATTTATTTTTTTAAAGAGAGTTCCAAAATTAACAGTGATCTACCATTAAAATAAATAAGTAGGCAGATAGGTAATAGGCTTTGCTCGTAAGATTTTATTTTAAAATAGAGCAAGGATTCCTCCTTCCCCTACTGCATATCTGATCCTCTTCAGATCTCCTCCCACATCCTACCTCTGCGTTCCATCAATGGATCAGTAACAGACTATTTCAAATGCAGGAATAAAGTAGCCTCTACCCAACCTAAGTAAATGACTGCAGAATCTAGGTAACACCATAACTCTGCATCTGCCCCAGACTTTTCTTCTGTTCAAAGAGAGGACTTGCTCTTGGGATTATGGAAGGCAAGGTGTAACAGGAGACAGCGGGTGTACAGCCTGTGTCTCGGCAACACCACCAGTTGTCTTGGGTTTCTTGTGACTTTCATAGCCTGTGGTGTCTTCCATTAACCCTGACAATAAGTGAGAGTCTCAGCGTCGTTAAAAATAACTACGTTTCCACTCATCTTAGTCACCAAGACAGTTCTGAAGAGACTAACCTGGAAGTACCCTGACAACTCACGACCCAGATGCAAATAAATTTAAAACCAGAAATCCTTCTTTCTAATATCATGATTTTCAGATGCTGAATTGTGACTTTAAAGAAGCTTGGAGATGGCAACCCTGGACTTTCCCTGCTAGTGGAAGGGAATAATATTTGATATATGTAAGAATATATATCACAGTATCTCCCTGGGATAGGTAAACCATTCAAGTGTTATTTCCTATTCTGATTCCCCCTCTACTGCTTATCACCAGGTAAGCATAACTTCGTATAAAGAGTGCATGTGCAAAACTGTAGTAAAATCTTCATCAAGTAGCATACAGAAAAACAATCACTCAGAATACTAATAATACGTGTTCAGAATAACAGCAAGCTGAAATTGGAGGATACAGAAAATGGGCACAAAGTGACAAAATCCTGGAGCTCTGTATCTGTGGTTCGTGATCAGAAACATTCACGAGAAGGCTCTGCTTTCCTCACTTACCAGTTTAGCTGTTGTGCATGATGATGCAAACCACTGTAGTTGGGAAATCCGTGATGGACAGTTTCTACAAAGAGCCTTAAAGCACACAGAAGCGTTTTTAAGCAGTGCCAGCCGGAGGTGAAAGAGGGCTTTTCATTTCCCGTGGCATCAAGGCACACCTATCTTTTAGCTTTTACATCAGCTATAATGATACCATAAATGCAAAAATCCCTTAACAGTCTTAGAGTCCTGCAGTGGAAATGGTCCTTCAGAGCACTCACCGGTGGGTGGGAAGAGGAGTGTAATCTTCACTGAGACAATCCTATCCTAAATTTAAAGTGCAGTTTCACATACCTGAGTCCCAGAGCTACAGTAAGGGCAGAACCACAGCGTTCATTTAGTTGGCACAGGAGATAAGTCTCTCTGCTCTGTCGGAGGGCTGTGCATTTGTGCGGTGCTATAGAAAACTCAGCATTCAGACCTTTCCTCCTAAAACACACTGCCCCAATGAAGTCAGGTGAAACTGGGCCCCTGACCACCTTACTGGCCCTCCACTGAACACACACCAGTTTATTGTTGTCTTTCTTGTTTTGGGGTCCCAAAAATGGACACAGTATTCTAGCTGCAAGTCAGATAATCAGATAAACTCTGCCAGGAACGACCCTGCATTCATGTGAGGAAACTGCAGAACCCCTCGAGGTCCTGCTCCATCTGATGACACTGACTGATGTACAGTTTAACACACATGCCCTCACAAAAGTGAAGTCTGGAGAGGTCTACCCCTATGTAGGACGCCATTCCCAAAGAAAAGTCTACGTCCAGCACCTACACCAAGGTACATGAACTGACCACCCCATCAAAGCCCGCTTCCAATAAAAACTCAAAGCAGCAGCAATCTTTGCAATGCAACCTGTGTCGTAGAGCTGAGTGTGGTGGCACGATTTTTTTCTAAAAATATCTCTTGTGGCCTCACTATATGCCTTATCACATAGCAAACACATCTTAAAGTCATCTTTAGAAAAAGTCATAACAAAATAGAAATAAAACATAAATAATTGAAAGGAAAAGAAGGGGAAGAAAACATTCCATGTTGCCTGAAAACAAACGACTCCTTTTGATTATCTTCACTATTGATGCAATGAGGAAAACATCAACACAATGTAAGGGAAAAAATAGGAAAAAAGTAAAATAACAATAAATTAAAATAAGTAAAATGCGGTGTTAAGGTAAAAGAGGAGTTATTTGGATAAGTCTATTGATGCATCGGGTCAATTTACTTTGCCAAGAGACAACTCCTACTTAGCCAAATGAGAATCAAGAGGAACTGTACAGCGCACATTTCTCTTTAGTTAGGGAGAGCAAAGTGTGTGCAAACCCCAAGTACTGTGGTGGCACGATGAATTGACCTCAAAATCTGTAAAGGGATTACACCCAGTGTGAATGTATATATGGACAAGCACTTGACACAAATATTTTTTGCCAGACTTCCATTGAAATGCCATTATTTTAGAGAATGTTTCTATTTTAATTAACCACAATTCTTTAACAAAAATATTTCTTCAGATATTTTTCCGTGAACTTCTACTTAGGCCTTGAAAAGGTATTCTTAAAGCTTTAATGCCTGCTGCCTCAGATTAGAGTCAACTGATAGTAGAAACAAATTCACTGGTTTTGTATTTATTAATTTCAAGCAAAGAGAAGATTTTCAAGCACAGTTGTGCCAGTTTAGCAGTTAAAAACTCAAAGATGTACATAAATGGAGATTCTCATCCCCCTGCTAGGCTTCAGCCCTCAAGCACTTCCCATTTATCAACTGATGTTGCAAGTCATCCACTGACACCCTGCACTCTAGTAAATACCGTATGAAGTCATACCTGTTTGCAGGAGTGAATTATAAAGTGACAGAAGATAACAAAGTCAGTGGCACTTTTAACACCTTTCAAGTTATCGTCTCCTGCAATCAGGGTACGAGTCTCATACAGCAGCTGTTTTCCTCCAGAAGAAACCTGTGTTTTTTACCAAAAATGTAGTGAGCTGCTCTGTGCTTTTCCATATTCCAAAATTGCCAGATGGTTTCGAAGCTGATTTCTAAATCTAATTCTTCCCATGTCTTTTTAACAAGGTCTATCCTCAGAACTACAACAGCACAAAACTCAAAAAATATGAAGAATCAAGTCTTGACAAGCCATTCAATGTTGGGCCTTTGATGGCACTAATGGGACTCACCAGCCTTGACCAGCTTCACCCAGGACCCCCATCCTGCCCAGGTCCCAGGACCCATCTCAGCCCCCTGGGGCCATCAGCGATGCTGCAGCAGGGTCTGTCTCCATCCCCTCCCCACAGAGGTGCCCGATGCCCAGGACTGGGTCTGCCCCAGTGCCCCTGGCTATCCTGCTCCTGGCCAGGGCGGTGGGACAGGGACAGCCTGGGGACACCCCACGGCTCCAGAGAGCCACCAGCCCCTGCTGCACCCCACCATTCATAAGCAATTAAACAGACAAACTTTTTAATCTACTCAGATAGCTATGGCACTATTTATCTACTTAAAATCAATGAATGGCATCGTAGTCTCGGTTGTGCGATTCCCATAAAAGCCAACACTGCAGTACAGAAGCAGAGCGACATTATCGCCTGTCAGATGCTATAGCTATAGTGAGAAAGATGAAGGCAGAGTAACATGAGAAGGAAGGCTATTTGGTTACAATGATAGTTAATCTTTATATACATTCTGTTAAACTGTACAGTTGTTTTTTGTTTATTTAAAAACTTTTCTGGCTTACTCTGCAGTGTAGGCAGCTATAGAAGACAGACTGTTTCTACAGTCCTGTAAAAGTACACTACCAAAAATAAATGTGTTAATTATGCTCTGAAGGTTCTGCTACACCACAATGAAAGCATAAAGAAGAGAGAAATTAAGACAGGCCCATACGGCACAGACTTCTAGAACTGTGAGTGAAATCTGCTTCTGAAAGAGGATTACACCCAGATCAAAAATGTTTAGATTCATGTTTTCAAGTTGCATAAAACCAGACATGTTTTATATGGCTTTAGAATGTCTCTCCTTTGGCACTAAAAAGTTACGTGCAGATTTATAAAGACTTTAAAATTAATATTAGCATTGCCCCTATAATATGCTGAGTTTCTATGCTCTAAGTAATAAAGATTCTACATACCATCCTTTTTTAAGTAAGCCATGGGACCAATAAGATCCCATACGAAACTTGCAGTTGCAGGTACATGTCCAGTGGCAAAACTAGCATAAGCAACATATATTGAAACGATGAATCCCAGATGTTCCTTTTCTCTCTTTTTATTGATGATATAAGCATCAGAGTATTCTGGAGTAGTTGAAGAAGAGCTACGAGGGAAGGCAGGCCACAGAATTCAGACAAACCTGCCTCCAAACACTCTGCTGCTCCCTAAATTAGGGCTTTGTTATCCTCCAACCTCAATTTTTAAAATAGGTCAAATAGTCCAGAAGACACTAAGCTCCATCAGGATACTTGACTCAGCACCACCGTGGAAGCCAGTGCTTCAAACAACACAAAATTCCTTACGGCTCTACTGATGCCACCCTTCAACCCAACCAATGGCTGGAGCATAGAGCAGGCACAGAGAAAGCATCTGACTTCATTGTCAGAGGAAGAAGACACTACTATATCACCACTGTTTTAAAAGAGGAGCTCCCTGTTGTCAGAACAAGTGTTTCTCCTTCATAAATCATTCTTTGCTTCAGAGAAAAGATTTGGTGGGACAAAAATGCTGATCTCAACGCTTGCTTCTTCATCTTTAGCTGAAATCTGTATCACAGATACCAATCACACATCCTTAGAGCTTTATGCCAAGGCAAGCAAAGGAAAAAACATGTTCCCACTCTAGAAGTCTACTAAGCAATTTTCATAAGTCTGGCACAAGACTAAGCTTATTCATCTAAGAAAGGGCAGACTTCGGATCCTAGCTCGATGCCACTGAAGAGAAACCTTTTCTCTGAAACAAAGATCATCTTCCATAGCTGTAGATTAGTCCACGATACCTTCCACAAGCAAGTACCACAAAGGCTTTAGTTTTTGCCTGTACAGTGTTTTCCACCTCACAGAACAGTTCAGCTGCAATGAAGTTAAATGAAATAGCTAAGGGTTTCCCCTTATTTTGTTATTAAAAGAAGAAAAGCAGGCAAATCACTTCAGTACAGTTAATCTGCAATGGTTGCACACTTTTGTCTGTATACAAACACGTTATAAACCACCTAAATCACATTCGAATAGCTTCCATCGGACGTAGCAAGCAGAAAGTTTCTCCCATTAGTACCTTCCATTAGGCCTTTTAAATTCTCTCTTTGTGACACAACTAGCAGAGGCACTGCTCGGTCCTGGGTGAGCCATTCAGCCTCCTCGTGCGCTCAGCCTCACAGCCATGAGACCCAGCTAGCGATGGGCCTGCCCAAGCCCGACAGCTTGCTCAGCCATAGCACATCGTCACGTTGCAAACAGCGACTAAGAAAGAACAAGCTTTTCAAGTCAGAGACTATGTTTAAAAATAAGCAGTAATTCACCTGAATGAAGAACATTATGTATTTACCACAGGCCCAACATTTACATCATGAATTGTAATAAGGTTAGGAGCATCTCTTTAGTAGACTACTCTTAACACATTTCTTTTCCTATTACATGTACAGTTTCACCATTTTTGCTAACCTAGGACAGCAAAATCTAAAGGACCAAAATCTGAATTTTTTGGCGAGCAAACAGTAGCATAACAGTGATAATAGCTTTACACACACAACCACTGAAAAGTTAGATCAGACTTCTGTACAACTAGAGTAAGCTGAAAAACCATCTAGTCTAGCTTGCAGGCATGACATTCAGTAGGGAAACTCATTAATCTTACTTCTGAATTTCCTCAGAGGTAACGTCTGCAGACTTTCGATAAAAACAGTCAGGCTTGGCAAACAAGTATATTTGCTTGAGTCATGACAGAATTTCACACCCTACCCTTTGCCAGACTTACTCCTACAATTAGAGCCAAGCTCATCAGTCTCACAGAAATACATCATCTCTGTCTCCTCCTTTCTCAAAAAGGGCCTTTCAAAACACTCACCATGTTGTTGTTACCCCAAAACCCGTTCTTCTGTAGCATTTGTCAGTTCACTTGAAATCAGCCCAACCATCCGCATCTCCCAAATAACCGTACCCTAACTGTCATGTCAAAAAGATGTTGCTGTCTCTAATAATTAGCTGTAAGTCACCAAGTCATTGAAATACTGAAAGACATTGAGATCTGAAAGCAAAGATCACAACTTTTAGCATATTCCTGGTACTCCAAAGTATACATATATTATTGAGTCTGTTAACTTCGTTATTTCTTGGTTCTCATTCCAGTACTCTGCACAACACCAAGGGCTTCCCTGAGATGACCAAGGCTGATGCTTGACCATTCCCATTGCAAGTGAAAGATAGCAAGGAAGATCTGCTTTTCAACAGGCAGAGGCATGAAGTAAGCCAGTATTTAGGGTTGGGGAATTAAAAAAAACAAAAATATCAACTGTGTTTAGAAATAGCAGATTGATGGAGGCAGGAGGACAAAGAAGTCTTAGGTCCTACAGTGGCAGTGTGAAGGTTGAAAAGAAGATTGTGTGGCTGTGCCATTATTATATTCATCAACCTCTTCATGCTCTTTGAAGACACAGGATAATAATACTGACAAATGTTTCTTTCCCTCGGTACAGAAATGTACTAAATTTCATTTTTTTCACTGGTTATATATAGTGAAGACTAACCTGCTTGTATAACTTGGCTTAATTTGTCAAAACAGCGGTATACCTAAAACACAGAGTTTTAACACCACTATATCCATAAAACATCCCTTTACAATCTTTTCCTTTAGTTCATACCAATCACATAAAGATGTTAAACAGGTGGATAGCCAAAAAAAAAAAATCACTTCAGATCTTATTTCACTTATTTCTCTTCATGTATTCCTTCACTTTAATAGGTGCAATATATATTACAAATTATTTATAGTAACTCTTAGCCACTACATACAAATAAATTTCTTCACGCAGATCAATGATTTATTACAAGCAACTATTAACATCTCTTTCTGCCTGTATCACAGGCAGACATCTCTGGATGTATCAGACATCTCTAGACACATTCGAGAGCATTTCTAAGACGAGCAACACGTCACAACAGGTTGGGTAATCGTCACAGGCTCAGAAGCAGTACCTTATCTGCTCAGTTGCACGTAAGTCACAGTAAGTCCTACAGCTTTCTCTGCTTGCCCTGGACAGAGATCTCTCTAATGTTTTTAAATACATTTTCCCTGATCAAAAAAGATAAGCATTAACACTAATACTACTGTCCCACTGAACTTTAAGGCTTTCTAAATCTTCCAAATGCAGTGCTTTAGGGAAGCGTATTCCTTGAACTCAAGGGGAGTTACTTTCTACAGCTGTGATGATAGTACAAATCTATATTCGTACAAAAGCCAGCAGGCCTTGCACAGATATTTATAGTGCTGGGATTTGCCCTAATGGCATCTCCCAGGTTCAGCTACTGAATTCAGGTTTTAAATTTTTTAGTGCAGAGACTGCCTTTCTTTTTACACTACCACTATATTTCCTTGAGTAACAAAGTCATTGCAAACATGTTAATTAAAAATTGCCTATTTAATAACATCTGCTTGCCACGACGGCTTAAAAACCCTAGATTCTTTGTACAAAATTTATATATAGCCTGGCTGCTGAGCTACATATGCTGCAGCAACTCTTCCACCTGCTGGACAAGAGGCAGCAGTAAGCTTCCTCAGACAGATGCAACAAATCACCAAGCGCTACACAATGACCAAAAAAAATTTTTTAAAAAAAGGCAACATCAAGGTTCCCTTGTTCTTGTCTAAGTGCATTAAGTAAATAAATAAAGGTGAAAATGCAGCCAGCTGATTAAAAGGATACAGAGGTCAAGCATTTGTGGCCAAGGAGGACCTGTTCTACTTTCCCAGTATTCCTCTTTTAATAAACTGTTCCTACAAGGTCTCTTTATTTGCACTTTTACAAAGGACCTGCATTACTTGAAATGGAAATACTACAGGTCTTCTGCCTTTGGGGCTGTTTTGGATTGATACCTGCCCTAATAAAGCAAGTAGAGAGATTTCCCTCTTTGTCTTCTTTGCCTGGCTGAGGTGGCTGGCTAAATCAGAATAGCCTGTAATCTGTGATCCTATACCAGTGGAGCAATCGCCAGACCCCCATGTCCTCCAGCAGAATCCAACTGGGTGCCAAGCTAAGGACTGCAGGCCTTTTACTCCCAGATCTGCTCCTGGAGACAGGTGGTCCTGCTGCGACTGGGGGGATGCTGCGTGGTGCTGAACCTGTACCTCAAGAAGACATGAAAGAGGCTGTTGGCAGTGTACAGCTCTGTAGCAAACTACAGGGTGTTATCTACTAATTCAAAGAAACCCAAACATGATCTTTACTAAAGTTCACTTAGTTCTTTCAAAGCTCAACTAGTTCTTTTATTATGTAGTTTCCTTTGAGACTCCCAGCAGCATTCTTCCCTGAGGTACTGCCTAAGCCTTGAGTAAATCAAGGGTGAAAGCGGAGAGGCTGCAGGTCTCCTTTGGTGTTATCCACTCTCCTCTAAAACCTACAGAGCATCAAGAGGGGGGAATTGTGAAAGTGCAACTAAGGTTAGGAAAAGATGGGTTACAAAATCTTGTGGGATTGTTCAGAAACCTTAAAAGGCATTACCAATAATGAGTGCTGAGCCATAGTAGGGGCTTTATAGTTTCTAGATCTTGGTAACAGAAGTTTGGGAATTTTTGGCACAGAAAATTTATACTTATTACAATGCCCTTAGCGATAACAAATATGAACAGGGCTCGATGTTATGAAATTTATGTTCAGAAATTAAAGACCAAACAAAAGGTGCAGATCAAGCTCCAGCCAGCTCATATTTTGGTCCCCAACTGGACCTCGTATTTTATGTTGCAAAAGACATCACAAAAGTCATCTGCATATGTACGTACACATGTGCATGCACACACATATAGAGATGCATATCTGTATCAGCCACATTAAAGGATCAGCTTCACAAAGCTAAACATAGTTTAGTGAAACCAGTTGGAAGAAAACATTTTTTAAAAAGCGTAATAATTTGGAAATGAGCCAGTTGCTCAAGAAGCCACAACCTGAGAGACAAATTATTTTAAAAGTAAATAAAATTACATAGAAGAACATTAATGACAATCATAAAAATGAGCAATAAAAGAACTGTGATGAGAAAAGATTACAAATGATTTTTAAATAAACTAAGAATAAAGGCAATGTAACAGTATTACTATAAATCCTCAGTGATTATGTGGACAGAGCAGAAAGGTCCAATGAATAGTTCACTAACCTGTTTTATGCATGGATAATCAGATGCAGTCATACCATAAGGTTGACAAAACTCTATCTTATTTCAGGAGTAACAAAGGAGGCTTTTATAAAAAAAGATATTTCAACGTTTTTTGATCAACAAGTTGGGACCATGACTTAGAAAAACAAGTGGCAGAGGAACTCAGAAGAATGCTTCACAGTTTTCAGGTCAGAAAATGCCACAAAGGATTCAGGACACTGAAAGAAAGCCAGTCTGTGTCGCTATTAACAAATATAAGCAGTATAACCTCAATACTATAGGGCCTGCCAACCTTTTAAAAATCCTGGATAAAATAAAACAGTGCCTGCAGCAGGACTCAGCCAATAAAAATGCTAAGAATGGTAATTACATGCTAATTTATGTGTGTTTACATTAGATCACGGCAACTGGTTTGATAGATTTTTTGATGGCATTACAAGTCTGGCTGATAATAACAAATAGCATCAACGCAACGTATTCAGATCATCAAATGAAGGCACTTTCATACCTGCTCCACCCAGGCTCCATGCTGGCCAGCCGAAAGCCAGGTTGGCTGTGTAGTTCCCATCCGAAAGTGGTGGCATGTGTTTATACGCAGGATATTGCTCAGCACTGGACTAACATAGCCACATAATATCTGGACATAAGCTGTGTTTTTAATGGGATTCCATAGGATCGGTTCTTATCTCCTCCAACTTAACACTTCTGGAAGAAAGCAAAGTCGTTACAGGAGATGTGAAGGCTAGGGAAAAGGCAAATAACAGAAAAGGTAGAGTTCACTGATACAGAGCAATCAAGATCACATGGTAACGTGGACACAAGCAATCCCAATGCATTGTAAGATAAGCAAATGTAAAGTCATGCATAGCAACAAAGACAATGCATTCTGCTCTGGTAATCAGAAACACTGAAAAGGATCATCAAATGAACATGAATTTTTAGAGAGTTCTGTGCCCAGAGGGACTACTGTGATTCTGAAGTGTTTAAAAAGAGGAATATGAAGCAGGAGCAGAAAATAGGAGCACAGAAGTTCCATTATCTCTGTGTTTGGCAGTGCTGCATCTTTTTTAGAAAAGCATAACCTGTTTTCAAGCAAATATGTGAAAAAGAACATTGGTCAACTACGACGACAAAGATGAGTACAGGAATGATTCAGAGGTTTGATGGTGCAGGACTCCAGAGACTCAATCTTTTTAGCTTAACAGAAAGAAGCTGAAGCAGTGATTTGATCACATTCTTTAAGTATCCAGATGAAGAACACCGGCGCTACAACATTTTTCAGGCTAGCAGCAAAGATATAGCAAGACCCAAGGGCTGGAAGTTGAATCCAAATATTCAGAAGAGATAGAATAAATGTTAATAATGATAGTACTTACCTGTTTGTTAAAACCCTTTTTTTTTCCAATATTGAAGAGTAAATATCTATAAGCTTATTCTGAATACTGAAGTAATATAAAAAAAAATGGTGCAGTTACATAAAGCGTTAATACATTGTATCATGTATTATTCAATTATGTATTGGTATAATTTCCACTACAGGACATAGTTTTTAAATTATTATTAGATTAACAGTATCAGATTGTATTATATCTAATTATCAATTACATAAAGTTGCCCTATTTTATTAAAACAGACAAATGGTAATAATATTTGTAAAAATAAATAGATTCAAGATGCAAATGCCTAGATAAGCTGTCTGTCAAGGTACAGTTCAATTTTTGACCAAAGACTACTAACAATGTCAGACAGTTGATTGTTCTTGCTTAAACTTCCAGAACAAACCATCCTCAACCATAGACAAGATCTGGAAAACACTACTTCCAAAAGATACCTTTTAACAAAGGAAGGGGAAAAAGTCCTTAGAATAAAATTATTGGGAAAGCTTAGACAAAGGTTTTGCTGTACCACTCATAAAAACAACACATTGGGAACATAACGAGTAGTGTAAGCAGATAAACATCCTGATTTACACACCTCAGGTAGCTAAAACTCTCAGTATTTCACATGCAGAAAGAAAATTAAGTATCTAAAACATTTTCATATCTCATAATGTGTCAACATGTGTGCATTGAATGCACTAAAATGCTATTTACTGGCAATGATTTGCATCACTTTGTAAATTCTAAATTAAAGCCAAAACAAAAAAGGTTAAAATTAAAATATCATTCCTGTCCTCAAAGATCAATTGTTTGGCCTTTTTTAAACTTCCTGTTTTGCTATATAGGAACTCTTCTTTATCACACTCGATTCACGGAACATGCTATTATTGTTTTGCTTTGCTTTACTCCCCATCAGCAAAAAACTACTGCACCTGAACAAGGCACTAAACCCCTTTTCCATGCATGTTTTCTCACAGAATAAACTGCCATTAGTAGATTGTTTGCTTTTAACCCTGACACCCCCCCGACCTATTTTTGAAACAAATTTTATTTTAGGATGTCCTGACTCTGATACCAAATTGGAAACCCTGGTGTGAATTTTATAGAACACTATTTCCTTTTATAGAGGATGTTCACAGCTAATCTGTCATCTACAGGGCAGACAGAGGCCAGAAGGCTAGGAAACCAAGGCAGGTGGCCTAGCAGAACCCTGAAACCTAAACTTTCTTGGCATTTCGTGCTAAATTAAATTGCAGAGAATCTGAGTATTTTCTCACTGTACCTTGTTTTATTAAAACTATAAAAAAACAGCCCTGTAACAGAATAGGCAAACATTGATCAGAAAAACTTTCATGCAGCACAGTTCTTCCTCCCAGATAAAGATGGGCAGCAAATTCCCTGTTTCCCACAGATCTTTTCCCAAGAAGTTATGCCAGGAAATGAAGAATCCGGGTTTGTTCAGGCTTCCCCCACCTGCAAACACCCACTTGCGCTTCTGTGTTTTCAACATGCTTGTAAAAAACATATTTACATAAAGTCAGCAAGTGATGCCAATCGCCCTTCATTCTATTATTATTAATAACAGAATTCAATGAAATAATTATTCTATTAAATATGACTTTTTAATCATTAAGAACTTGTTAACTATTAGCTTTCTATGCTGCCATCTGACTTACTGTGAATGCAGTGCATGGCAGTACAGTCCCCATTTTCTACGCTGCCATATGACTTACTGTGAATGCAGTGCATGGCAGTACAGTCCCCAAAGTAGCCCTAAAGGGAAGGTCTTTGACTCCTCCCTTCCGATAGCACCTCAGCCATCTCCAGGAGATGCACAGGGTGTAGTACCACACTCCTTATATCCTGATAAAATAGAGTAATTCTGAAACCAAAGCATAGTTTGTCCTTGTGCAGACAAGATAGCTTGGAGATAAGGGACTAAGTCTGTAGGAGCAATCTTGAGTCAAGAGCAGCAGCAGAGACGAATGGGTTACATCAGTCCATGCAGAGCTACTGTGCCCAGATGGCACTCAACTCCCGGAGCTAGTTCATGCAGGCGGTAATCAGGAATGGGATTTCTAGTAAGCCCCACAATGTGCAATATGGGTATCACCCAAATTACACAGTGGAAACCTCCTCTTGCTCCCAACTTCATCAAAAAGATGTGGAGCAGCAGCAGGTCCTACTTTGGACTTCTAATGATGCAGGAGCTACTCAGCTCCACACTTGCAAATCTGCATCCACAGCCTCCAACACCAGTTCCATAAGGAGCCTGGCGTCTCCCCACAGCCCATCAGAACAGTACGGAACACCCAAATATGCTCCAACAGCACATTTGCTCCTTCTCTTTCATATCAGCAATCCATTATATTGAAAGTCTTTGTTTAGGCCCCTGATTTGACTTTGAAGGCATCAGTTAGCAAGTCTTCACAGAAAAATTCCTCCCGAAGGCAGTGCTTTACAGACCAGCAGCAGGCTTTAACGTGCTTAACAACTGTGCTGAGCTCAAACCTAAAGAAGAAACGCTGCTAAAGATACAGCCCAGAGCAGTTAACTTACTGAAAAAGTTCCCATTTGAAACACAGTAATACTGTTTCCCACTGTTATGTTAAAGGCAAACACCAATCTAACATTTGGGGAAGGGGCTTGCAAAGCATAGAAGGAAAATATAAATGTCTGTTTATGTGTATGGCTGCAAATGGGATGGAAGTATCTGTGTCAGTAAAAATAATTGCCACTACACAAAATAACTGTTCGCCTGCATCACAGTGTGTCCATTTATTATCTGCAATACATAAACTATCTTACTAAAAAGGATACACACTGCAGAGAAAGCACAGAAAAATACGATAGTACGTACATTTTGAGAAAATTCCTGGCTTTTTGTTCCTGGCAATTTCTCTGTCTTCCCAGACATGCAAGATAAACATAGCTAGACTGACTTCAGCATTTTGTGGTTTGTAGCTCACAGTCCCAAAATCTGCATGTACAGAGAAAAGATAATCAAGAATTAAACAAATAAAAATATTTTCCCTACTGCGTTCTTCTACACTATCCCACCTGTTAGCAGTTTCTCACAGGAGTATCTTTTATTCGTAAAAGGATTACATTGTTTAACATTTCTTTCTGGACCTCAGCTAATAACACCAAATGAAATATTGTGTATACCTAAAAAATGTTGCAGCATTCTGAAAATGTATCTTCTTAGTCAGTCCTTTTTCAACACTAGGTTAACTTCTGCTTTTAACTTGGGAGGTTTCTGAATACAAGAGTAGGGTGTCTGGCAGAGATGGAAGGCAAACTTTAGGCACCATGATATTTGATCCATAAATGCTGAACTAAGAGGCTTTTTGGACTGTCCCTCCTCCCAGTGGCCCTGTACTCATTTCCTCCACAAACTTCCTCGTCTCTTCTTTAAGCTAAAAGTAACGGTTCTACTAATTAAAGCTTCTGCAGTGATTCTAGATTTTCTGTTTGTTTTATTGGGGGCGTCCTATTTTATATGTTATCTCAAAACATGTTTTTAAACTAGTTAAATATAATTTGTCAGTAATTACACCCTGATTTTGGATTAGCATGTCCTTTGTTAATTAGAATAGTCCGCTAAGACAATCTTGCCAAGTATTTTACCTCTGGAGCTTGTGAGCCCCTAAGCTATCATCAACTCCACAAGTTTCTTAATTTACACCTGCTGAGATAGGATCAGCAGACTTGGGTTTGTTTAAATGAAAATTTCTGTTTGGATTACAGACTGAAGCTGCCTGCCCATGGGCATACGCATCGGGATAAACAGCCACCATAGGTGGTCACTCTCCAAATGAAAAACAGTACAGAAATGTGGCTGTACAGGTAAAAGAAAAATGAAGGCATGCTACAAGACAAGCAGTTACATTTGCTGTATTTCAAACAATACAAAACTAATTTTGTTAAATTCAGTCTTACTCTCCAATAGGCATTATAAAGCTCTTTTTAAAGATAAGGTATTGTAATGATGTGTGTGTGTCTGTGAGAACAGTTATACACAGACCAAAGCTTTCAAAAATGACTAGCCGTTGTTAGCCTATTTGTATCGACTTAATCCCTTACTTTCAAGAAATCAAGTGTTCATTTTTAAGAAACACAAATCAGACAAAATCTTTTCCACATACATATGGCATAAATGCAGCTAAGAGTATTTTAAAATTAATAGAAACTTTATTTTCAGGTTTCTAATTAATAAGCTTTAACTTGAAGGTTAGTTTTCAGTGAATCTTTCTAGTAGGAAGAATCAAGAAGTCTGTTATTGATGAATTATGAAAAAAAAAGTAATTTCCAGAAAATACCTTAACACTGTTTTAAAAAAAAACTAAAAAAAAACACAGGAAATAGCTTTGTTTCGTAAATGAAAGTAGTATTATAAAGTCAGGTTTCCAACTAAAGAAACGTGTGTTAAGTAAAACTTTACATGATATCATCACCTTTTCTGCAAATGCATTTATGATGAAAACTACATTAATCCAATCTAAAATGTCTGGATCACTCTTAAGAAAATGTACTCCTGACGTATATTGCCTGCAGTCTTAAATATTCCATTGCGACTGGTTATGTCAGATACTTAATTATATTGTTGGTTTTTCTAATATGAATCAGCTACCATGTTTGATTTAGAGATTTGCTCCCTACTGCAACGTATTTAAGTAAAGTTGGCAACTAGGGACATAACATGATAACCTGGCCATGTGAAAGGTTAAAATCAACAGTTACAAAGCTTTTAGCTGTGAAAACAACCAGTAAATCTTAAGGCAAGCCAATAACATGTTCTTCTATTTTCTCACCAATTAAGTGAGATCTGCTTTCCCAGTCTGAGGTGCACATAGGTTATCAGGGCTGTGTGTGTGCTTTTAGGATTAGCCGTGTTCATGGCAATGCAATTACCTTAAGGAACTGGGAAGAGTTTGCACAGTCCAAGTCCAGCTTTTCCACGTTCCATTTCTCTCGTCACAAAATACTACACAGCCATTTGATTTCCACTGACTGCTGCCTGAACATTCATCTATAGCAATAATTAAGATTCACAGCCAGAGTGTATCGGACAAGGTCAGTGCCTGTGGCTCCAACAAACTAAATTGAATGACCTACCATAAGTCACCTCCATTTCTCAGTCTATTCACTAGGCATGACTATGGAAAAATTCAGACACATAAGGGTAGAGTCAAGAAAAACATCCACAATGGGCAGGCCTTACCAGCACTGGAAAACACTTCTAGGACCATCATCTGTCTCCTTGCAGTTCACTGATTATTTTTCTTTATAAAGAACTGTTACTGCAGTGATCCTATCACCACAAGAAACAGTGTGGCCAGCAGGACCAGGGCAGTGATGGTCCCCCTGTACTCGGCACTGGTGAGGCCGCACCTCGAGTGCTGTGTTCAGTTCTGGGCCCCTCACCACAAGACAGACCTTGAGGGGCTGGAGTGAGTCCAGAGAAGGGCAACAAAGGTGGTGAAGGGTCTGGAGCACAAGTCTGATGGGGAGCGGCTGAGGGAGCTGGGGGGTTTGGTCTGGAGAAGAGGAGGCTGAGGGGAGACCTGATCGCTCTCTACAACGACCTGAAAGGAGGGGGTAGCCAGGTGGGAGGCGGTCTCTTCTCCCAAGAAACAAGTGATAGCACAAGAGGAAATGGCCTCAAGTTGCACCAGGGGAGGTTTTATGACCTTCTTTAAAGTTCTTTTTCAACCTAAACAATTCTATGATTCTATTCCACGATTCCTTCACTGCTCTGTTTCCTGCATCACTCACTTTTCCACTCAATACCTTCAGAGAGTGTTGCCCGTTGCTCTTGGTAGTGACAAGCAACTTACCTTTCATTTTGGTTTTCGACTACCATAACGAGATTATTGCTCATCTCTATAACAGTGGCACTGCCATTAATGATCCTCCTTTTGCTTTAGAGGCTGAAACATGATGTTGATGATCTGTAACGACAACAAATACACTTTCATTACATTATTAGAAAACCTTTTTAACTTACCAGATCTTTTTCTGTCAATGTGAACCTTTTTTTATTTCACTGAGGCTAGAGATCTGAAAGAAAAGCCAACAGACTTTTCATTATAATCTCCTATCACATGTAAAATTGTATCTATTCCTGTTTCAGAGAAACTTAAACTGTCTTGATAAGCAAATATGTATTGTCGTATGTACTAATCTTTTCAGATGCTTCTTCAGACTTTTGGCCTAATCAAGAATGTTACAATATTCCGTTCATTTTTATTCATGGTTTAGGGAATCTTTACCTCTGCTAGGGATAAAACAACTGAATGTCTCAAAAACGGAACAGAGTTTTTAAACGTTTTGTAGCTAGGTGACAGTAAGATTGCCTTTAACTTGTCTTTGGATTTACATCAGCTATAAGGCCATAGCATATACCTGAGTTTCGGAAGAGTTTGTAATCATTCTTGTGTGCTATGTTCCCATCTGCAGCCTGAGAAATATTCTCTCAAGGTTTTCAATGTATTCCTCACCAATGGATTTTTGTGACCTTCCAAATAATGCTATGCTTGCCTAAACTTAAGGGTCCGATGCCATTTGAGATGTCCAAGGGGTATTCAAGACAATAACACAAGACTGGCAGATATGACATAAGACTTGTTGAAGACCTGCATCCTTGTGGAGCAGCACTTTGGTTGAGAGCAGGGTCTTGGCTGGAGTATGCAATTTTTCATGCAAAGTAAGTAGCTCCTTTTGGAGCTGAATGTATCATAGTCCTGAAGTGTTCTGAAGTTAACACCTGGGAGTGAATCCCAGTGTCTGAGCTAGATAAAATTCCATTTCTGATGCTACCTCTTCATCTGTCTCAAGTGTTATGTGAAATTACTCCAGTTTATAGATTGTCTGGAAATACTCCAAGCTTCCTTTTGTGCCAATGATGAATAATAACAGTGTTGTGATGTCCCATATAAACAAACCACATTGACGTGACTCTTCATACTTCCTAAATTAGAACTACAGTAATATCCAGGAATTACAGATATTTTCCAATATCTGTAACCTCCATGAGTTCTCATGATTTACTTTAAAGCAAAAGAAACTGATTTCCAAAGTTTACGTCCGTTATCCTTGATAACAGGAAGGCAAACAGTGTCAGTTTTAACTATGAGTGTCACAGCTTGGAAAGCTCATTTGTCAAACAAGTTTTCCCTCCTCTTACAGCAAGAGCAAGGAGACCATCCTTTTAAGCATTGCACTGTATTTATAGCGTCTTAAATACAAAGCACTGAGGAAGGACAATAATGGAAAAAATAACAGTAGTCAAGATCTGAGGGGGAAAAATGCTTCAAGTGGGAAGGTAATTAGCTTTTGCCTGTATTAGGCCTTTAAATCAATAGTTTTATACTGCTAGGTATAGTAAAATTTTCAAAAGTGATAGTAAAGCAGTCTCCGGTTTTCTAAAAATTATGTTGGAACTGGTGGAAACGGACAGTGGAAAATCTAAAAATCAGCGATAACTTAGAATGTCGTGACTACTGACGCTATGTCACAATCCTGAGGAAGATTTCCTGGAAAAGGGACAAACACAGTATTTTTAAGAAAGGCCTGACTTGGAGGGTTGTAAATCATTTGGCCTAACTTTGATAACCAGAAAGATATTAAAATAAACAACTAGCATCACAAGTAGTGAAAGGATATAGAAACTAAAAGAAAGCAAACAGATTTTTCAAGAACAGATTTTGTCAACTCAACATGATTTCCTACGTTAGCAGAGTAAGTGGTTGAGTGGTTTTAGGGAGAAGCAGTAGATGCAGCTAAGTAATAGTAGAACTTTTGACGTGGTTATATGTTATTTTCTCCTAAATTGAAGCGATGTGGTCCAGATTAAATCACAGTTAAGAATAGTTATCAGTGCCTTCATTTATAAATGGAAAAGTTATTTTAGATGGAATCCTTATACAGGCCCATTTCTTTATTTTGTGCTTTTAATAATGAGTCAGATGAATATCGACTATACTTGGCAGCAAAAATTCTGGATTTTATCAGCCTAGGAAGGGCTGTAAGTATTATAAAGGATAAAACTAGAAGATAAAATTATCTTGGCAATTTTGAGAAATAGCCTGAGATCAAGAAGAAGAAATTCAATTAAGAAAAGCACAATTAAAAAATGTGCAAATATGAAGAAAAGAATAACTGACTCTATATGTGCTCCTAAAAAAGGAGAAGGGGAAGAATCTTAAGGCAACAGCGTCAGGTGGACCAAGCCACTTACCTAACAGAATACTATGGGTTATGAATGATTCAGTCAGAACAGTCGGAGCAGTTGCAGTTCCTTAGGGGGGCAGTTACTGCACCTCAGCTGAGACACAATAACTGACTGCGGTTACGTTCCTCGTCCCCTGCAGGGTAAAATAAAATACATTACCTTAATCTCTTTCTTTCCTCATCACATTCCTAATGATCTGGGTCAACAAAGCTGCTGTGAAAAAAGCAGAGGGCATCTTGGCAAGCATGAAGGAGCACACGTGTGACACCCAGGAGTTAATTATTTCACCATACGAAGGAGCTATGGGACCTCAGGTGAGTACTGCACCCATGTTTGCACATCACACTTGAAGAAAGATAGCAATAAGCTGGGGTGGGGGCAGACGTTTGAAAACATGATTTGTGACTAGAGGCTCAATCTCTAGTTACAAATAAAAGGAGGGTGATCAGCTGTTCTCCTTGGCCACAAGGCAAAAGGATTTATCTCAACTTATTTTCCCCCAATGTAAATAAAATACCATTAAAAAGCACTTTAGTAGTGTTTTCTATGCAAATGGAATTGTAGTAGATGTAAGCGTTTGCTTTCACAATATAAAATATGGTGTGAACAAACAGTATTTCAGAGATTGTCATAACACGCATTTTGATATTTTCCTTTATCAGCAAAACAGCGTGAAGTTCTCAAAATGTGTTAACAGGGTATGACAGTACAGCTACTCTCCTGTTTCTTGAGTTGGATCCCAACGGTTAGCAACAGATTGGGCAGGAACAGAACGGGACTAGGCACAGCACCTGAACACCACAGGGGGTTCCTATCCGTCAGCTCCTCACAGGCATTCCCCTCACCCAGCTGTACGGCAAATGGCTCCACCACCCCCCTTTTCACTTCTTGCTCTAAATTAATCCTGGGTACTCAGCCCCCTCGGACATCTTCCACATTGCATCCACCAGCAACCTCCAGTAACTTCACACATTCTTCCCCACCCTCAGAACATCTGTACAGGAGCAGGCACCTACCCTTGTGCTCCCTCTACGTACCTACAGTAGAGAATGTACCGTGACATTCATGAGGTGATGTGCAATTTTATGGAAATTAGTTTATTAAATAGTTCGTATAGTATTTGACAGGAAGTGCCACATGCTGCTGAATCAGCATCATCTGTTCCCGCAACATACACTCCATATGACTATTTTATAATAGTATTTTCATTTTTAGTAATATTTTTATATTAATACTTCTGTTAATGTGAAGACTTCTACATTCAGGGCCACACCTTGTCCTTAGAGCATACCCAAACTCACCAGTCTCTGTAGCATGTGGTCAGAAAGCTAGGGTCATCTACTGCATGGTGGTTTCTGCAATTTAAAGTGAAATTATTTCTAAAGCAAAGATCAGACCCTGAATTCACATTTGATCTTGTACAGCAAGTGGGAAATTGTCCAAACAAAATTGGCTTGATTTTGTATTTTACTCATACAACATGACTAATTAAAATTATCATCTACATTGTGGTAGAGGACAAGCAGATGACAGCCCCACAGTATCTCCAACATGATATAAAGGTCCCCCCACTTCAGAAAGATTGCAGTTAAGAGACCAGCTATAACAGGTGACTGGAATAAGCCCGCAGATGAAAGTCAGAGGTTTAAGTGAAGGGAGGATCATACTCAATTCATACCTAGTTAAGAGGAGTTATGATATTTGGAAATATTTAGGGAGCAAAACTATCACAAGAGTGCAGATTTCTGCATGCATTACAGTGGAAAGGAGTGTGTGTATGGGTATAAAAATATAAAAAAATTACCTTTCATATTTTTTTCCACTGCAGCCTACCTAGAAAATTTATTGGATAACTATTTTCCATGATCTCCTGCCTATTAAATTAAGTACTTGGTACCTCTGTTAGCTGTCAGTCCTTTGTAGAGCAAAGTGCTAGTTGTTGAACAGAGAAGGGCATGTCCTTAGAATTGCTCAGGTTGGAAAAGACCTTTAAGATGGAGTCCAACCGTTAACCTGGCATTGCCAAGCCCACCGCTAAACCATGTCCCTAAGCAGCACATCTACGTGGCTTTTAAATACCTCCAGGGATGGAGATTCCACCACTTCCCTGGGCAGCCTGTTCCAAGGCTTGACAACCCTTTGGGTGAAGAAATTCCTCCTAATATCCAGTCTAAACCTCCCCAGCAGAATTTGAGGCTGTTTCCTCCTATCCTATCGCTCGTTCCTTGGGAGAAGAGACCAAACCAAACCTTTCCCTGCAGAAGAGGAAACTGCTTAGTTGCCAGGCTGCAGAGGTGGGGAACCATGTAGGTTACACTGCAGAAGGAATCCCATGAATTTCTAATATTTCACTTCAGGGAAAATTCTAATCTTAGATGTACTGCCAGCCACACTTGCCATCAGCAGGTCACAACCAAAGGAGACTAAAAGCAGCCAATACTTCTAAGTAAAATTAATTCTTAGCAGTAATATTATAGTGTTGTGTAAAGTGAAAAGCTATGGTATTATGTAAATCCAAACTAAAGTACAATAAACAAATTGATCCTGGATTATGAAGGGCAGGTAGGTGTCCTGCTAAAGTTTAGGATTTGTGTAGTTTTTTCTGCGATACTCAGGTCATGCATGCACAAGAAGTTATACGAAGGCCATTTGGAAACAGCGATATGAAAATTCTTGCCCAAGGATGTGTTGTGTAGCCAGGGACTGTTACACAAATAGAGGAAATAGCACAATTATGTCAAGGCTGTCAGGCAACAGAACAAGCCCGAACATGCTCCGCCGTGTTACTGCAGTAGGTGGCTTCTCTGCAGCAGCAAGCCCATGTTGACTGAACTATTAACAGGACATATTTTGACAGCAATAAGTAGTCATTCTGAATTACTTTACATATACCAAGTCAATCCAAATAGCTCATCCCGATGGGCAGAAGCATTAAGGTCGTTATGAATGCAAGAATATTCACATCCAATTTACCCCTAAAGAGTTTCAGTTGTCTGTCACGTCAGATTTTTCAAATTCTGCTAAAACTAGAGAATTATCTATAAACACAAGCAAGCGATTTGCTCCTGGCTTCTAAACATAGATTACATAGAACACACTGCAATTTTACTTTCTCAGCCTTCTAGCCATCATGTTCCCTGGCAAGACTTCCCCTGAAGGCAGGCAGCACGGCTGTTCCATCAACTTAACCACATTCTCAGCATGAAGCTTATTGAGGGAAAACAGTTATTCAGGCTTCATTGTGCATATTTGATTTTTCTCTTGTTATGAAAAATACAGTAGACGAGTTGTGAACTCTGCTCTACATTTTCAAGATGAGCAAACTCTGAAGCCAAATCAGTAATTCTCACTCTGGAGGAAGTTCCAAGGTGCTGCAGTCTTGCTATACTGGTACTATAACTGGAGGGAAATTATGAAAAAATACAGTAGACGAGTTGTGAACTCTACATTTTCAAGATGAGCAAACTCTGAAGCCAAATCAGTAATTCTCACTCTGGAGGAAGTTACAAGGTGCTGCAGTCTTGCTATACTGGTACTATAACTGGAGGGAAATGCTGCACAGACCCAAGCCCTCACCAGCTCTTAGTGGCTTCTCTGACAGTTCAGTCAATACTGATGTGCTGAAGGCCACCCCTCAGATCCCACCTGAAGTGTTAGGCACTTGCATGTCTACCACCAACCACAAACAAAGCTCCCAGTGCCGAGATAAACTCAAAGCAGACAAGTTGCTCCAGCTACAGTTCCATGAACACTACTGTCAGAGCAAAACTGGACTAAAACCAAAACCTGCTAATTTAATTTGGATCAGTATTACTGGTTTTGTCACCATTAAAAGTGTTTGTGGAACTACAGCCTCAGATTTGTCACTTCGGGTAAAGCCCTGACACAGGATTTTCAAACCAAGTGTTTTCCTCTTTTAGGAGTGGTGCTCTGAGCCTGATCTCCTTGATGCAAATTTTTGTTTAGATGTTTTACTTTCCATCTTGTCAAAGCTCTCAAATTTCTGAAGAAAGTGTTTCACTGAGTGACAGGCTGTTTGAAAAATTGTCTGTCCTGAGATTAAATTCATCTGGATGAAATTTTTGTGAGTTTTGAAAGGCAAAGCCTATTTCTCTACATCTTCCAACCAGAAGAGAATGTCAATGACTACAGAACAGACTATACTGAACAGGTTATAAGTGACTACATTGGTTTACTTACATAAATATGCCAACCCACTCAGTACAATGAACCCATCTGGATTGAGGTAGCTATCCCCCCCACTAACGACACAGAGTATAGCAATGCTGCACTTGCTGGAGCTATCCCCCCACTAACAACACAGAGTATAGCAATGCTGCACTTGCTGGGAAGTTAGTAAGGAATGCTTTAGGTGCTGTAATGGGAAATCGGACTCTTCCCACATGGATGAAACATACCTCTCAGACTCCTTGCAGGATGCCAAAAAAAAGGCTGAAGGAGTGGAAGATCTTTTTCAGGCACTTCAGTTTATGGCAACAAATTAATAGCCTTGTTATTTTTCACATCTCCTGTGGGGATTTCCAGGCTATGTATGAGTAGGTATAGAACAGAGGGTTATTCCCCGAGACACTGCCCTGACCTATTCAGGAACAGCAGAATAGATCCTCTTTTTTTGCCTTGGCTTTCCATGTGGGCTTCCCATTCTGCTTTCTAAGAATACTTGCCGTGAAATAACATAGGAAATTGCAGCTGAGAAAGAAGCAATAGCATTTGTGTCTTGACAAATTCTAGCAAGTTTTCCATGCATTAAATAGCTCTCTACAGGTTTAACCTGTAATTCTAAATCAATGGTGAATTAAGCCCATTCTTTTTAAAGCAAGCCCAGGACATTGTGAATCAAGGTTCTTACATCAATACTAGTGAGTATTTTTGTAATATTACGCTTTCAGACATCATATCCAATTCAAAGGTATGAAAAATTAATACCTATTGCATTCATCTGATGCCAAATCTGCTTCACCTTGCTTATGGAAATCAATCGCTGTTTTCACTTGTTGATTTGATGCAAGCAAAGTTATCGTACATTGACATCTTGAAAGAATGCGCATGTAATCAAGGAAAAATATGTACTGTAGCTCACACAAGTTATACTTTTCATTATTTTAATGAAAGCATAAAAAAAATATCAAGACTACATAACCTGACTATACCTTAGCTGTTCTCCAGTAAGTAATGCTAATCTGTGCATTTGAAACCAGAATCTGTATGGTATCAATCCAAGTCCATGAATTCACAAATATTGACTTACCTTTCCAGTCAATTTGAACACAACCTTTAGCCACAAAAACATATTCCAATATTCTTTATCTTTGTTCAACAGGGGACAAATTTTTGTTTTAAACAGGATGTGTGCAGGATAAATTTTGTTTCTAAACAGCAATAACAAGAAGCTTTAAAGTAAATCAGACACCATAAAGTAATTCCACAATGCCTTGGAAAGAACCCAAGACTTGCTGGTACCTAAACATATTCTCTATGGGTAAATGGAGCAGCCACCCTCACTGTGAACAATAACTATATTCCCCTGATAACTCCATGGAATACTCCATTAAATGAGTTCTCTCCCCGATAAGAAAAAGGAGGGAAATTTATCTTCTCTGAATCACTGCTTATTAAAAATGAAGAAGGTATTAGAATCCTACTTTAAACTACATGGTAAAATTTTACTTTAATGAAGAACTTTGTTTCTAAAACCTTACGTCAGCATTTTTCAGTATCAAGTACATGGAATTATTTTGTATCCCAGTACAGCTATGACACATAAATGAATTATTTAATATTGAGATGAGTTATCCATAACAAAAAAGACTCAGCAGCTCAAACATTTTTACTTTGCTCATTATTATTTCACTATAGGTTAAATACACTCCTATAACAAGTGTTCTGAAATAGTGTGAAAAAAGCTGGAAACAGAAACTTAATTTATGTCATTGTGAAATTCCTGGAGAGCGCATCAAGTTTCAGGACAATTGGTGTTTTAAATTTATTAACATCTCAAATGGCATTTCTACACATGCATTAAAGTGTTCTGTGTTTTTCCTGGTGCTCTTCATTTTGAGATTCTTTTTACTAAAGGACTCATGAGATCGTGATTAGTGTTTCAGTTTTATCTGGGTCAGGTGACATACCATAACCGTTGGGTGTTTCAGTTTCTTTCTTTCAAAAGTTTGAAACTTATGTCATTAATATTGTAAGAGCTGTGGCACTTTCAAATTGTAGAAATACATGTAAGTTAGATTTAATTAAAGTATGAATGTAAGACAGACCTTAGAACTACATTTGATTCCCCAAAAATACAAGAGAAAGAAATAACGAGAGTACGCTACAATGTACTACCTGTTTTTCAGTTACAAAGCCTTCCATGCACAGTGAGACACCCAGTGAGAAACCCTCTGTCTCCACACAATCAAGCACCCATTTAAGTGTTTTTAAATCACTGGGGTAAGCCAAGGCACTTACTCATAATTTACCTGACAAGAGTATAAATTAGCCATTATTTAGGAGTATGCTGCCGTAGTTAAATTGGTTTTGCTCCACTAACTGTCCTAGGCTTCTCCACTTTATATTGCAATCTGTAACCCAAAATTTAAAATCTATATATCAATTTACATTAATGTAGTAATCACTCCACATACAGCCATAAATGTATTGGTTGCTAAAACACTTCATGTATTTCCCTTGTCTGAAAATCCATATTCATTTAAGAAAGACTAAGATTTTCAATAACTAAATCAATAGTTTTAAGAATATCTGCAAAGGGAAAATATCATTGTCACTATATCAATATGGAAACTAAGCAGAGTGGCCTCTGTAGAACAGCTCTAAGGAAAACAATAAAATAAGTAATAAACTCTAATAAAATTATTTCATATATATGATTAAAATATTCAAGAGCATCCACACCCTGATTTCCAGTTTACCACACATGATGGCCTTGGATGTAAGATGACAGAAGAAAGCAGTCCCTTTAAGAGTTCCAGAAACATGCTGATAGCCTGACTGGGACAACCAGAACCAGAGATTGACATCTACACCACTTACCAGCCCATAAACTCCTCATGTACACCTCCAGGAAACCAACACTGAATCAGGGCGAGCAATCATCCTTCAGTGCGCACCGCCCACGCTTTGACATCGGTGTTAATGTAGGTGCTGCACAGGCAAGACCCAGCCACCCAACAAGGAGGCAGGCAGGGACAGACCAGTTTGGCAGCCAGAGCACCCAAGGGAAGCTGTTAACCACCCTACAGTAACTGAGAACGGGCTCAGTATAGCCTGGGAATATAGGACAAAAGATGATCCCTGCGTAGGATTTTTTGAAAAACACTTATGCTTGAATTAATACAGCAGTTAAATTATGTTCCTGTTCCTAAATTAGTGCCCACCTCTGGTAAATAGCCCAAACGCCCGAGTATTATACTCAGATGATGCGGAACGCGGTACAGATGCCTGCAACTAAAGTCATCTCAGACTTTCCATTTCAAGAATACGAAGTCAAGTTTTCTACAGCTTTAGGAACACATTTGGACCATAGACTTTTCATCCCAGACAGCTAGCTCTAGCAGAGAAAGATGTTTCAGCTAAAACTGGTCAGAATTCTGAAAATAAGGCTAGAGAAAATATATTCTTTCAACCTTACTGAAAATCAATCTTGGGACTCTTTTGCAGTTCAGATTTAATATTTAGCCTGGGATAGGCACTGTCGCAGTGTCAGAGGTGTGACTACCGTTGTCCTCTGTGAAAAGCTGCCCAAGTTCTACTGTTGAAACTCTAAAATAGAAACTATAAACTCTAAAAAGCATGATAAGGAGCACTAGACCATGAAATGTGAAGCGGGAATGCAGGAGAAACAGCTCAAAGGTGGGGCTATATGGGAACAGCAGGCACCAACAGTGGGAGGAACGAGGAAAGAAGAGGACAGATGAGGGGTTGCAATGAGGTAGGAAAGAGGGCACGGCTGGGACAGGAACAGAATCAGGAGATAGTGAGGAGCAGCGGTAAAGATAAAGAGAATGGGGAACCATGAACAGGAAAGAAAAAGGGGTTAAAAAAACCAAGAAATTAAGGAAAGGGGCAGAATATGGGTAGATTTCAGACAAAGGGAAAAATCTTGGTGTTTTGGGAATGAAAGAGGGTATACAAACCAGGTACAAGTGTTTAGGCTGTTATGGAAATGGAAAAGTGCTAATATGAGCAACAGAAGGAATATAAACTAGGTAAAGACTACAGTAGGAGACTACACAAAAGGAAAGGTACAAAAGAGACAGAGGCAAAGTAACAGTTGTCATTCCAGAAATGGGAATTGAACCAATTATTCCACAGCCTCAGTATTGTTTTGTCATCCTGCACTATTACCTGAAAAACCCACTGACAACGTTTGCTCCTCAGTCTTCACCTTGTGGCAGGTCAAAATACAGACTCATACAGCAGGAGAGAATTAACTGCTGTTATGTGATGAGGCATTCCTCAGTTGCTGCTTTGTTCATGCAGATGATGGACAAAGTTCTAGGAAGAAATGAGTATTAGAAGGCAGACAGCAAAGGCAGCAGCAAGAGGAGTAATCAAACAAGGGAGGAAAATGGTCACCTCAAAGTTAAGGCAATTTAACAACACTTTGGAGAGTTACATCCCGTAAATGCTACAGTCAAAGTTCTATGTAATAACAGATTTCCTTTGAGATTGATTGCATTGCACCAGTCTCTCGTTTCACCAAGCAAGCAGTTTGGGATGATGCGCAGAAGCACTGAGCTCTCATAACTGCAACTGAAGGCAAGGGGAATTCAACTTGGGAAAGAATAAGTGCTGTAAGTGCCATGACTAGACAGCATTTTGGTTTCAGTCTTCATCTATCACTTCTGCATGATGGAGATCAACTGGGGTGGAGTCCCACAGAAAACATGTATATCATTTACAGTTAACCTTTAGTGAGTAGTTAGAGCTGCACCAGTAACCTTAATTCTGGAAGTTCTTTGTTAACCTTACTTCAGGATTTCCTAAGTTAAGCTTACTTTCCTTACTTTTCTTTTTCTAGAGAATTTTAAAAAAATGTTAACATAATTCAGCTAGGTACCGTGGCTATAATACTACTGTATTATAGAAAAAAATGAACCTTAGGACATCTGTAATGAATCAGTACAAGAAAAAAAGCAATACAAACAAAATTCATATTATTTCAATATACCTAAACATCTATTCAGAGAGTGCATCTAATGTTCGCCTTTGCTATTCTTTTGGGGTTTTTTAGAACAATGACATCTGTGCAATGGCATGAGCAAGACCACCTCCTACGGTTTTAGCGGTCTGGAAATGAAGGAGTACAACTACCACGATGGTCATCTAGGAGCCACAACTCAACTAACCCAACCTGTTCAACTAGAGAGTATTCACTGTTGTTAAACTTATATTAGCCTAAAATTGTAACATGGTCAACATTTCTTTCCAGACAAATACATGATTTTACATGAAGAATGTCTATGTTGTTCTTAAAACACTGACATACATGCAGTCTTGTTTCCCAGCTTGCGCCCAACCCCATAATATTAAGCTTGACACAGGCCTTCCAATTTCCTCATTCTAAAGTTGAGGGAAGAAAGATGTTACAACAATCCGAGGCAACCACGATTTCAAGTGAGCTTTTTCAACATACACTTACATGCACCTACAAAAATACCACTGAAGTCAGTGGACACAATTAGGGTTTCTTCCAACTCAAAATTACACTTTTGAATTAATAAATAAAACATTATCTGCTCAAGTATGTTTCTACTGGACTATTTGTTTGAAAATAATGCAGCTGGCTTTGTGTATAACAGGTGTTCACAAAACCATCATTATCATATCATTTTTATAAAACCAAGCATGGATTACACAAATGGAATTTTTGCAGGATTTCTTCATCCATGACTCAGCAGTCTAAGAATCTAGTGCAAGATAAAGTACACTTACCTAAAAATATTTATACTATAAATGCCATCGATACCACTTCCAATCTGTCATTTGCCAATTCAAGTATCTGAAATCATCCACTACAATGCTTGTAGGTGCACCCTAGCCAGCGTCTTCCAAATGGAAGCAAGACTTCAGAAATGTTGTTAGCTTGATGCTGACCTGAGAGTGTCATGATGAGAATGAGATGTAGTTGTACTCTTCCACTGGCAGAAGCGTCACAGAGCCATCCAGCCGAACATGCTAAAAGCCCTCCTGTTTTATGGCTAGTTGATACTGCCAGTTGATTAAGAGCAATTGAGGTGACCATTTGGCCTACATGGTTTTTTTCTCCTTACTAATATAAGCCTGAACTCCATGACACAAAATTACAGAAACCTACTTGAAGGCAGGTGGCAGAAAGGAAAAGAATTTGTAAATACAGTACCGATGCTATTTGTGACATTTGGTTCAAGCAGGAATCACTATGTAAAGCAAATCACGTTCCTGTATGCAAGCATCCAAATCCAATGGGCTTCCAGGCACACTTTAAAAGTAGTATCTCAAACTTACCCAGCTTCTTTTGTTATTGAGAGTATAGCTTCGGGGAGGTTTTTCCCAATGCATTAATGACGATTGCAAATTCCAGTTGTCACTACCAAACCAAAAAAAAACACTAGGAAAAAACCACAGTTAAGTACAGTCACATGTTCTGTACGCCAAGAGGCAGCAGCACAGGTCTAGCCGTTCAGCTATTTAACAGGAATACAGCCACACCTGGGAACAAACGGCTTTGGTCCTGAGGACCATTTTAGAGCCATTATCATGGTGAAAGAAAGTGTCACACAGTATCTGCATTCGCTTTACTCTGCCTGAGGGCATTGCTGATTCAACTTTAGATTAGTCCCCCTGAAGGGCCATATGGCCAAGAAGAATGACAGAAACAGCTGTACATAAATTTATTCTCCTGAAGTACAAAAAGGATAAATAGCATATAGTCAAAAACAGCAATAAAACGTGTTCTGGGCAAACAAGCAGCGGTGCCGATGTTGCAAGAACAACGATAATTTTGGGCATGGACGTAAAAAAGACGGAAACATGCTGGCACATCAGTCGAAAAGCAGTTTGAACCATGCTATTAACCTGCACGACAGCAGCATATTTCCACGCAGACGGGATCTGCGAAACTCTCCCGAGAAGATTCAAATAAATTACATAAATAGGAG
>NW_009600954.1:0-3692 GCF_000690535.1 Cariama cristata
CTTTCCCTGCTTTGAGGGTAGTATTGATAATATTGAGTCCTGCAAGAGAAATGGAAAATGTCAAACTTTGTTCTTTATGCTTCATGGCTAAAAAAGTGAGACCAACCAAAAGTCTCCAAGCTAGAATGTTAAAACAAAAGTTAATCTCATAATTCCCATGGTACTCAAAACTTATAGCTGGTGTTGGGCAGTGAAATGAATGTTTTACTTGCAGGCTTATAAAACAGAAATTAGATTGCTATTAAGACCACGAAGCTAAGACTGAAAGTGAGTTATGATTTTTGTAATAGTATTTGGTTTTTAGCAAATGACAGTAAATATCCTGAGTTTCAGCTCTAAGACCCAGTAAAAATACAGGGACAATACCCGATGTCAGAGCTGTACCCAGAGTGCTGTCAGATGCTCAGTGCAACAGCACCATCTATGTCCTACGGCTTTGAGAGCATCGAAATACATCCCTTGCTCTAAGGTGAGCTGTGGCAGTATTATTGATACGCTTCCTGGGCATCTACTGGCCTTTTAGTCTGACCTCAATGGCACACAAAGATTAAAAGCAAATTATAAACATAACAGTAATTAAAGGCACAGAGAGCGGAGTACAAAGGAGCATGAGTTCAGCACTGGTGAGCCTGTCATCTTTGTTTTCGAAAAACAATTATCCAGGAAAAAAAAAAAAAAAAGAGGCAATGTAATTCACGCTGACTTCAGTAAAGGATTTGATATGATGTTTTGTGAAAAGTTAGTAATTTACAGAAGATGGGAAGTAATATGGGCACTTGGACAAAGAGTCAAAGGAAACACAACGGTGGGTTTTGTTGAAATGAGAATAGGATGCTAGAGGACAATTACTTCAGGAATTAACTGTGTATGTTAGTCATTCACAAGACAGTGACATAGGAGGCACACGGGGGGAACAGGCAGGTGTAGTTCTAGGCTATATGAGACATATTTCTGCAGAAATAAGTGGTGTTAAAGTACTTTGCCCATGTACAAAACATTGGTAAAATCTTCTCTGCCATACAGTGTGTGATTATGGTCACTTTTTTAAAAAAAAATAATAATGCTGAAACAGACTGGAACAATGAAAGAAAATGTATAGTGGGAACAGAGGAAAAATAGCAAACTTGTTTTCTAAGAGGGGAACAACAGCTTCCTTGTCTCAGTTTGATTAGTTTATAAAATTTAAATCTTTGTATTTAAATGAATTATCCTATTTCCCACAAGCTTTTGGGGAGTTTTTGTTTTAAACCAGAGAACACTTTCTTTTGACTTTATTCTGAACTGCTCTGAAAAAGAATCTTCAAAATTTACCATTAAGTGAATGTGGGGAAACCAACTTCATTGTTATTCGCTCTTGAAGTTAGTGTTTCACTTTGAGTTTTTTGGTGAGGATAGTAAAGAGCAAAATCTCATGGCCATAAAAAGTGCGGAGAAGGCATGAAAGTTTTCAGATAATTTTTTTTACCTACTAATTTTGCTTATAGGTAGTAGAAGAACCCTTCAAACAGAGAAGCTGTAGCTCTTGTCAGTGTTTTCTTCTCCGGTGATACCTTTACCACAAGTGGAGTTTTTTTGTTGAAATGTAAATAGCAAGGCTTCCTCTTCTGTAAAACAATGTTCTGTGACCAGTGGTGGTCTGAAGTGATCCAGCTCTACAGAAATTAGTTGCGTGTACTTTCACCTTTGTGGACACAACTAAATAAGGTACCAGGCTTAAAGTTCTACTGCTCTAGCCTTGATATTATTTCACTGATATATGGACTTGTGTTGGTATAACTTTATTGAAAGGTAAGGGTGTAAGCTGCAGCACTTTAAGGAACTTTTACACTTGTGTATTTGCAGTCACATCAGGGCTTATCCTAACTTAATTATTTCAATGTACACAATTTCTCTATTTAAACTGCATTTTGGTGATGGTGCTCTGTGTGTGTGTACAAGGTATGCAGTAGCTGTACATTTTATTTGTTTGCCAGTCTCTGAAAGGGATGTAATTTTTTTCTTGGGTGGAAGTAGCAGAAGCCGTCAAAGTTTTTGTCATTTCATTCAGATCTGGATGTCGATTCTGTCAGTGTCTCCACTGCTGCAGGCTTGCTCCATTCCCAGTGAGGTCAGAAATACAGCAGTTTTGAAGAGATGGCTATTATTTAGAAGAACTATTGGTATACCCTATGGTGAAGGACTTTGGTAACAATCACAGTATTTGTTTGCCTATTCAGTATAGATAGAGATGATTTTTCTGGTCTTCGTTAATTCTTCCATTATTTTTGAATGCCATCTGATTTTTTTTTTACTATTTTTTTTTTAAAACTGATTTTATACTCACAATGCATTTTGAATCCAAACTTCAAAGTCTTTGCTCATTTTGCTAGTCATGCTCTGAGTCTGATCAGTGTGCTTCCAACTGTATCTTTACAGTCGCTTTAAGACTATTTTTAGGGGAAGCTCACAAGGTGGTGCTGTATGATTTTCCATGTCAGAGTTGGGATAACTACTCCATCACACTATAAATTTCACTAGACCAGCTTCTGCCTCCGAGGCTGTTTTCTGCCTACTTGGGTTTTCCTGATGTTGTTATTGGGGTTTGTTTCGAATTTTTCTTTTTCTTGGAGCAGAAGCCTCTTGAAATTGTTTGTTGGTACAGATCTATGAGGAAAGGGATTAACTCTTTGATAACCTCTGAAGTGATGTACAAGAAAAACTAAATCAGGTTGTGTCTGGAATATACCCAGAAAACTACATGAATTTCTCCTCTCTAGGCATGCTCCCAAATATGTACTTGGTAATTGCTTATTAGTGTTACTTTGAAGAAGGGGAAGCATTATATTGAATAAATGCACAATAGAAAGTTGCAATCCAGCTAAGCCAAAATGCTCTATGCATTTTGATGGCTTTAGGGTTGAGATTTTATATAAGAAAAAGAAGTGGACAGATTTTACTCTAAAGCCCTATAAGACCGATACATTTAAGTGAGGAAGCAAAGAATCTGGAAGCTCTAACCACCTGGGTCACAGGGAAAACAAGAGCAAAAGATTTAATTCCCTGCAACACATTCATATTTTGAGAAATCTTTCACTTTCCTCTCCTCTTAGTTAATTTCCAACTGTTTCATTCCATGGGTTTCTTCCCAGTTAACTTCAGTCCACTTTAACTTTTTATCATTTTTTCACCACTGCCCCATGTTTTCCAGCTTGTCTGATGTGTTGTATGCTAACAACTGCTTTGAAAGTAGGTAATTCTAGTATTATGAGAGTCAGGCACATATCTTGCTCATTAAAAAAGGGAAGAGGCTATACATGCTTTCAGAATTAGAGGATATGAAAATACATTTATAATTAGTGTTTAATAGAAATATAGTTATTACATCTTGTGTCATGTTCTACACTTTCATTTTATGAGGTTATAGTTCTAGCAGCCAAATAGCTTCAGAAAAGGAAGAAGTTTCTGAATATACAAATAAGAGGAAGCAGGCAAAGGTGTTGAGTGCTCTGTGTTTACTAAAGCACCAGTGTCTGACAAAATGTCCTTCCAGCCTGGAGGTGCTGTGTGTCATGCTCCTTGAGACGTGTGGACAGAACTTGTGCGCTGATAGCTCTGCTTTCCAATAGAGTAAACAAATGGTTTGGTTTAAACTGCATCCTCTTGTGGAACATCTTCTGTGTAAAAAATTTGGGTCCATGTCCCATCCCGTGTGT